>NC_086444.1:362197952-362497952 GCF_028390025.1 Pseudophryne corroboree | reverse complement strand
GACATAAAGGACGCTTATCTCCACGTTCCAATTTGGTCGGGTCACCAATGTCTGTTGAGGTTCGCACTAGGGCCCTGGCACTTCCAGTTTCAGGCTCTTCCCTTCGGTCATTCTACGGCCCCTCGAGTATTTACAAAAATATTGGGTCACGTGGTAGCGATCCTCAGAGGCCAGGAAATCAACATTACGCCTTACCTGGACGATCTACTTCTGAAAGCTTCCTCGCCGGAACTTCTTCAGCTGCACCTACAGTGCACCACGACCACTCTGCAGTCCTTCGGATGGATTGTGAATTTCCAAAAATCTTCCCTGACTCCCTCTCAGGAGATAGTGTTTCTCGGTCTCCTGTTCGACACAAGGAGGCAGAGGGTTTTTCTACCTCCGGACAAGATTCAGGATCTCAGGTCCAGGATTCGCTCTCTGTTACAATTGCCGAGGGTGTCGGTTCTCAGATGTATGCAGGTGTTGGGAAAAATGGTAGCAGCGTTCGAGGCGGTACCATATGCCAGATTTCATCCTCGTGCCCTTCAGTCGCAGATTCTGGGCTCTTGGAATCAGATGGGTCCGCATCTGGACTTGCAATTATGCCGGCTGTCGGTTCAGACTCGACAGTCTCTACTTTGGTGGCTTCACAGTCCAAGTCTGGCCAAAGGAGCACCGTTCACGGTATGGGATTGGATGATGGTCACCACGGACGCCAGCCTCACCGGTTGGGGGGCGGTATTTCAGTCTCAGCATCTCCAGGGTCTCTGGAGCGTTCAGGAGTCAAGGCTACCAATCAACATTTTAGAGTTGAGAGCAATTCGGTATTCTCTGGTTCAGATACAGGACAGTGTCAGGGGTCACCCAGTACGCATCCAATCAGACAACGCAACAGCAGTAGCTTACATAAACAAGCAGGGAGGAACTCGCAGTTGGAGAGCCATGAAGGAAGTCACACATATTCTACAGTGGGCGGAGAAGTGGATTCCGACCATATCCGCAATTCACATTCCAGGGGTAGACAACTGAGAAGCAGATTTCTTAAGCCACCACACGATACATCCGAGGGAATGGGAACTTCATCAATAAGTCTTTCTGACCCTGGTGTCTCAGTGGGGCACACCCGACATCGATCTCATGGCATCCCGCCTAAACCGAAAGTTACCTCAGTACGGCTCTCGCTCTCAAGACCCTCAAGCAACGCTAATCGATGCATTGACAGCCCCGTGGCGATTTCGTCTCGGATATGTGTTTCCTCCAATTCCCTTGATACTGCGTCTTCTTCAACGCATCCGCAGAGAGGGTCTACCAGTCATCCTCGTAGCACCGGACTGGCCTCGACATCAGTGGTACACTCTTCTTCGGAGCATGGTGGTCGGAGAACCGTTCCGTCTTCCTCTACGACCCGATCTCCTCTTACAAGGTCCTTGTCACCATCAGGGTTTAGATCGTCTGGCTTTGACGGCTTGGTTCTTGAATCCAACATTTTAAGAGCTAAAGGGTTATCTCGTCCAGTGGTAAAAACAATGCTTCAGGCTAGGAAGCCTGTCACTTCTCGTATTTATCACAGGGTATGGCGTATTTACATTGCTTGGTGTGAAAGGCGGGGGTTGTCCCCGCACCTCTTCCAATTACCTCGTCTGCTCTCTTTTCTCCAGGAGGGTCTGACTAAGGGTCTTCGTTTGTCTTCTCTTAAGGGACAGGTTTCAGCACTGTCGGTACTTTTTCAAAAAAGATTGGCTGTCATTCCGGAAGTTCAGAACTTCTTTCAGGGTGTACTCAGGATTCAACCTCCCTTTGTACCTCCGGTTCCACCGTGGGATTTAAATCTGGTTCTTCAGGCTCTCCAGAAGTCTCCGTTTGAACCATTAAATTCTGTTGAGTTACGTTTTCTTACTCTTAAAGTGTTTTTTCTCTTGGCCATTGCCTCCGCTAGGCGTGTTTCTGAGTTGGCGGGCCTTTCTTGCAGGCCGCCTTTGTTGGTGTTTCACGACAATCGAGTGGTTTTGCGTACAAAGCCTTCCTTTCTGCCTAAAGTGATATCGGCTTTCCATATGAATCAGGACATTGTTCTTCCGGCGTTTGTTCCGGAATCTGCTGGATGTTGTTAGAGCTTTACGCATATATTTGTCCCGTACAGAATCAATTCGACGTACGGATACCTTATTGATTTTGTTTGCTGCGCCCAAGCGTGGCTGGCCGGCCTCTAAAAATACAGTGGCACGCTGGGTTACCTCTGGTCTTAGACAGGCTTATGTTCTTCAGCGTTACCTATTCCTGATGCTTTGAGGGCTCATTCGACTAGAGCTGTTGGGGCCTCTTGGGCTGTGCGCGGTGGAGTGTCCGTCGAGCAGTTATGTTGAGCGGCAACCTGGTCTTCTGTGCATACCTTCACAAAGTTCTACCGTTTTCATACTTTTGGTTTGGAGTCTGCCTCTGTTGGGCGTCAGATTTTGCGGACGGCTATGCCGTCCACGTCTCCCTCCTCTAATTAGCTTGCTTTGGGAAATCCCACAAGTAACAGCGCAGCGTCCCCCAGATGGATGAAAGAGAAATAGGGATTTTTGTTACTTACCGTAAAAATCTCTTTCTCTGATTCCATCTGGGGGACGCTGCGATCCCTCCCGTATTTTTGTCTGGTTTCCTTGGTCAGGTCCTATCTCATCTCCTCCGGCTTTGCTAAACGTTAACTGAGGTGATCTGGTGGTAGGCTGGAGATGGGAGGGGTTAGAGGGGGGAGGAGTCAGTTTTGATAGGTTCTGTGCCAAACTCCAATCCACACACTCTAACCCCACAAGTAACAGCACAGCGTCCCCCAGATGGAATCAGAGAAAGGCTTGCAGGTGGGAGTAATCGGTCTGTTTTCACTTTTTTTAAAAGTACCCTAAAATTACCCAAATATATACATATACCCATTTTCATGTACCTCAAGTTTAATCAGAGCATTTATTTTGCTCAAAAAAACTTATTTTCTATCATTTAAAAAAAAAAACAGCCATTTCACACAATTTACGTCCCCAAAAACTCTTTAATGTGAGCTCTAATACACTTCTCTTCTCTTATCCTATGTTAGTTTATAATTTTTTGGGGTGCAGGCTGATTTCCCCATTTTTACCTACACTTTTCACTGCAAGAATTTTCACGTGAAACCCGTTTGGAATGGAATAGGTCGAAAAACGGGAGTGCGTGTACCCACGAAAAGCCGTTTTCGCTGCAATTTTCGTCCTACCGCCGTGTGAAAAATTGCAGCGAATTTGCATCTTATTGAATACCCCCGTTAGATTTACATATCAGTGTAGATGTATGTAAACAAATGAATGTGTAGTTGTTACAGTGTAAGCCTAGAAAGTCCATTTTCACTTTTCGCTCACTGGCTTGGCACAAACACTCTCATATACGCATCCATCTCTATGTGGCCATTTTACCCTGACACGTCCTGCCTTTTCTCCTCCAGGCCCTGCATCTGTCCAGTGGCTTACAGCCTCCGGCTGCCCACGTGTACATGCTGCTATGTTGGGCTTACTGATACGTGCTGAGCTGTTCCTCAGGGCTCAGGAGATATTAGCACATAGTGGCATCACATTTACACACTTAGAATGGTCTCCAGATTCTTTGTGCGAGGAGCTCGCTCAGCTGAAGGAAGAACTTACACTTCATGGACTGGGATATTTCAGCATGGAAACCAAAGTGGAACTTCTCTGGAGATATTTGCCTGCTGTGTAGACTCTGTGTGATGTCTAAATATTATATTGTTTCTATTTTTTTATATACTGAAAATAAAAGTAGGAATAAGCTAATAGAACTGCGTCACATTGAAAGGCCAGCTCTGCCAGCAGCTAACTTACCCATCTACAGGTGTTGTTCCTGCCATGTTGTATAGTGGGCTTGCATTTACTGTTCAATTGATTATTCTGTACAGTGCCGCAGAACATGGTAGTGCTATATAAACCTTAATAATTATCCTAAATTACTGTGCAGCTTTTTAAGGATGTCTCTGATACAGGCGTAATTCAGATGTGGTTGTGGTTACTATCGCCGCTTCTTCCTTGGAAGCAGCAGTGATAGCGCTGTATGGTACTGTATATCAGCAGGAGACGTCTATTACAAACAGATGCTTCCTGCTGCAGTAGTGATCCGACCTGCGTCCTAGCATCGGATCTCTCTCTCACCATCGGGCGGCCTCCAGCACCCATGATGCTGCAAAGTTTCCCCTCGCAGAGGGCAGGAAATCTCCTTCTTACAACAGAGAGTCATGGCGGCAGGCTGATTCCCCCTTTTTACACATTGCGGCAGGCAGATTCCCCATTTACACATTGCGGCAGGCTGATTCCCCCTTTTTACACATTGCGGCAGGCAGATTCCCCATTTCTCTGACGTCCTAAGTGGATGCTGGGGACTCCGTCAGGACCATGGGGACTAGCGGCTCCGCAGGAGACAGGGCACAAAAGTAAAAGCTTTAGGATCAGGTGGTGTGCACTGGCTCCTCCCTCCATGACCCTCCTCCAAGCCTCAGTTAGATTTTTGTGCCCGGCCGAGAAGGGTGCAATCTAGGTGGCTCTCCTAAAGAGCTGCTTAGAGTAAAAGTTTGTTAGGTTTTTTATTTTCAGTGAGTCCTGCTGGCAACAGGCTCACTGCTACGAGGGACTTAGGGGAGAGAAGTGAACTCACCTGCGTGCAGGATGGATTGGCTTCTTAGGCTACTGGACACCATTAGCTCCAGAGGGAGTCGGAACACAGGTCTCACCCTGGGGTTCGTCCCGGAGCCGCGCCGCCGACCCCCCTTGCAGATGCCGAAAAGTGAAGGTCCAGAAACGGCGGCAGAAGACTCTTCAGTCTTCATAAGGTAGCGCACAGCACTGCAGCTGTGCGCCATTGTTGTCAGCACACTTCATAGCAGCGGTCACTGAGGGTGCAGGGCGCTGGGGGGGGGCGCCCTGGGCAGCAATGATAGTACCTTATTCTGGCTAAAAATACATCACATATAGCCCCTGGGGGCTATATGGATGTATTTAACCCCTGCCAGGTCTCAGAAAAACGGGAGAAGAAGCCCGCCGAAAAGGGGGCGGGGCCTATTCTCCTCAGCACACAGCGCCATTTTCCCTCACAGAAATGCTGGTGGGAAGGCTCCCAGGCTCTCCCCTGCACTGCACTACAGAAACAGGGTTAAAACAGAGAGGGGGGGGCACTTATTTGGCGATATGTATATATATATTAAAATACTATAAGGGAAAAACACTTATATAAAGGTTGTCCCTGTATAATTATAGCGTTTTTGGTGTGTGCTGGCAAACTCTCCCTCTGTCTCCCCAAAGGGCTAGTGGGGTCCTGTCCTCTATCAGAGCATTCCCTGTGTGTGTGCTGTGTGTCGGTACGTGTGTGTCGACATGTATGAGGACGATGTTGGTGAGGAGGCGGAGCAATTGCCTGAAATGGTGATGTCACTCTCTAGGGAGTCGACACCGGAATGGATGGCTTATTTAAGGAATTACGTGATAATGTCAACACGCTGCAAGGTCGGTTGACGACATGAGACGGCCGGCAAACAAATTAGTACCTGTCCAGGCGTCTCAAACACCGTCAGGGGCTGTAAAACGCTCATTTACCTCAGTCGGTCGACACGGACACTGACTCCAGTGTCGACGGTGAAGAAACAAACGTATTTTCCTTTAGGGCCACACGTTACATGTTAAGGGCAATGAAGGAGGTGTTACATATTTCTGATACTACAAGTACCACAAGAAGGGTATTATGTGGGGTGTGAAAAAACTACCTGTAGTTTTTCCTGAATCAGATAAATTAAATGAAGTGTGTGATGATGCGTGGGTTTCCCCCGATAGAAAATTATTGGCGGTATACCCTTTCCCGCCAGAAGTTAGGGCGCGTTGGGTGGATAAGGCGCTCACACGCTTATCAAAACAAGTGGCGGTACCATCTCCAGATAAGGCCGCCCTCAAGGAGCCAGCTGAGAGGCTGGAAAATATCCTAAAAAGGTATATACACACATACTGGTGTTATACTGCGACCAGCGATCGCCTCAGCCTGGATGTGCAGCGCTGGGGTGGCTTGGTCGGATTCCCTGACTGAAAATATTGATACCCTTGACAGGGACAGTATTTTATTGACTATAGAGCATTTAAAGGATGCATTTCTATATATGCGAGATGCACAGAGGGATATTTGCACTCTGGCATCAAGAGTAAGTGCGATGTCCATATCTGCCAGAAGATGTTTATGGACACGACAGTGGTCAGGTGATGCAGATTCCAAACGGCACATGGAAGTATTGCCGTATAAAGGGGAGGAGTTATTTGGGGTCGGTCCATCGGACCTGGTGGCCTCGGCAACAGCTGGAAAATCCACCTTTTTTACCCCAAATCACATCTCAGCAGAAAAAGACACCGTCTTTTCAGCCTCAGTCCTTTCGTCCCCATAAGGGCAAGCGGGCAAAAGGCCAGTCATATCTGCCCAGGGATAGAGGAAAGGGAAGAAGACTGCAGCAGGCAGCCCATTCCCAGGAACAGAAGCCCTCCACAGCTTCTGCCAAGTCCTCAGCATGACGCTGGGGCCGTACAAGCGGACTCAAGTGCGGTGGGGGGTCGTCTCAAGAGTTTCAGCGCGTAGTGGGCTCACTCGCAAGTGGACCCCTGGATCCTACAAGTAGTATCCCAGGGGTACAGACTGGAGATTCGAGACGTCTCCCCCTCGCAGGCTCCTGATGTCTGCTTTACCAACGTCTTCCTCCGACAGGGAGGCAGTATTGGAAACAATTCACAAGCTGTATTCCCAGCAGGTGATAATCAAAGTACCCCTCCTACAACAAGGAAAGGGGTATTATTCCACACTATATTGTGGTACTGAAGCCAGACGGCTCGGTGAGACCTATTCTAAATGGGAAATCTTTGAACACTTACATACAAAGGTTCATGGAGTCACTCAGAGCAGTGATAGCGAACCAGGAAGAAGGGGACTATATGATGTCCCTGGACATCAAGGATGCTTACCTCCATGTCCCAAATTGCCCTTCTCACCAAGGGTACCTCAGGTTCGTGGTACGGAACTGTCACTATCAGTTTCAGACGCTGCCGTTTTGGATTGTCCACGGCACCCCGGGTCTTTACCAAAGTAATGGCCGAAATGATGATTCTTCTTCAAAGAAAAGGCGTCTTAATTATCCCTTACTTGGACGATCTCCTGATAAGGGCAAGGTCCAGAGAACAGTTGGAAGTCGGAGTAGCACTATCTCAAGTAGTTCTACGACAGCACGGGTGGATTCTAAATATCCAAAATCGCAGCCGTTTCCGACGACACGTCTGCTGTTCCTAGGGATGGTTCTGGACACAGTCCAGAAAAAGGTGTTTCTCCCGGAGGAGAAAGCCAGGGAGTTATCCGAGCTAGTCAGGAACCTCCTAAAACCAGGAAAAGTGTCAGTGCATCATTGCACAAGAGTCCTGGGAAAAATGGTGGCTTATTACGAAGCGATTCCATTCGGCAGATTCCACGCAAGAACTTTTCAGTGGGATCTGCTGGACAAATGGTCCGGATCGCATTTTCAGATGCATCAGCGGATAACCCTGTCTCCAGGGACAGGGGTGTCTCTCCTGTGGTGGTTACAGAGTGCTCATCTTCTAGAGGGCCGCAGATTCGGCATTCAGGATTGGATGCTGGTGACCACGGAGGCCAGCCTGAGAGGCTGGGGAGCAGTCACACAGGGAAAAAATTTCCAGGGAGTGTGATCAAGTCTGGAGATTTTTCTCCACATAAATATACTGGAGCTAAGGGCAATTTACAATACTCTAAGCTTAGCAAGACCTCTGCTTCAAGGTCAGCCGGTATTGATCCAGTGGGACAACATCACGGCAGTCGCCCACGTAAACAGACAGGGCGGCACAAGAAGCAGGAGGGCAATGGCAGAAACTGCAAGGATTTTTCGCTGGGCGGAAAATCATGTGATAGCACTGTCAGCAGTGTTCATTCCGGGAGTGGACAACTGGGAAGCAGATTTCCTCAGCAGGCACAACCTCCACCCGGGAGAGTGGGGACTTCATCGGGAAGTCTTCCACATGATTGTGAACCGTTGGAAAAGACCAAAGGTGGACATGATGGCGTCCCGCCTGAACAAAAAACTGGACAAGTATTGCGCCAGGTCAAAAGACCCTCGGGCAATAGCTGTGGACGTTCTGGTAACACCGTGGGTGTACCAGTCGGTGTATGTCTTCCCTCCTCTGATTCTCATACCCAAGGTATTGAGAATTATAAGACGTAGAGGAGTAAGAACTATACTCGTGGCTCCGGATTGGCCAAGAAGGACTTGGTACCCGGAACTTCAAGAGATGCTCACAGAGGACTCATGGCCTCTGCCGCTAAGAAGGGACTTGCTTCAGCAAGTACCATGTCTGTTCCAAGACTTACCGCGGCTGCGTTTGACGGCATGGCGGTTGAACGCCGGATCCTAAGGGAAAAAGGCATTCCGGAAGAGGTCATTCCTACCCTGGTCAAAGCCAGGAAGGAGGTGACCGCACAACATTATCACCACATGTGGCGAAAATATGTTGCGTGGTGTGAGGCCAGGAAGGCCCCATGAAGAAATTTCAACTCGGTCGTTTCCTGCATTTCCTGCAAACAGGAGTGTCTATGGGCCTCAAATTGGGGTCCATTAAGGTTCAAATTTCGTCCCTGTCGATTTTCTTCCAGAAAGAATTGGCTTCAGTTCCTGAAGTCCAGAAGTTGTCAAGGGAGTACTGCATATACAACCCCCTTTTTGTGCCTCCAGTGGCACTGTGGGATCTCAACGTAGTTCTGGGATTCCTAAAATCACATTGGTTTAAACCGCTCAAATCTGTGGATTTGAAATATCTCACAGGGAAAGTGACCATGCTGTTGGCCCTGGCCTCGGCCAGGCGAGTGTCAGAATTGGTGGCGTTTGTCTCAAAAAGCTCATATCTGATTGTCCATTCGGACAGGGCAGAGCTGCGGACTCATCCCCAGTTTCTCCCTAAGGTGGTGTCAGTGTTTCACCCGAACCAGCTTATTGTGGTACCTGCGGCTACTAGTAACTTGGAGGACTCCAAGTTGCTAGATGTTGTCAGGGCCCTGAAAATATAGTTTCCAGGACGGCTGGAGTCAGGAAGACTGACTTGCTGTTATCCTGTATGCACCCAACAAACTGGGTGCTCTTGCTTCTAAGCAGACGATTGCTAGTTGGATGTGTAGTACAATTCAGCTTGCACATTCTGTGGCAGGCCTGCCACAGCCAAAATATGTAAATGCCCATTCCACAAGGAAGGTGGGCTCATCTTGGGCGGCTGCCCGAGGGGTCTCGGCTTTACAACTTTGCCGAGCTGATACTTGGTCAGGGGCACACCCTGACTGAGGAGGACCTGGAGTTCTCTCATTCGGTGCTGCAGAGTCATCCGCACTCTCCCGCCCGTTTGGGAGCTTTGGTATAATCCCCATGGTCCTGACGGAGTCCCCAGCATCCACTTAGGACGTCAGAGAAAATAAGAATTTACTTACCGATAATTCTATTTCTCGTAGTCCGTAGTGGATGCTGGGCGCCCATCCCAAGTGCGGATTGTCTGCAATACTTGTACATAGTTATTGTTACAAAAATCGGGTTATTATTGTTGTGAGCCATCTTTTCAGAGGCTCCGCTGTTATCATGCTGTTAACTGGGTTCAGATCACAGGTTGTACAGTGTGATTGGTGTGGCTGGTATGAGTCTTACCCGGGATTCAAAATCCTTCCTTATTGTGTACGCTCGTCCGGGCACGGTATCCTAACTGAGGCTTGGAGGAGGGTCATGGAGGGAGGAGCCAGTGCACACCACCTGATCCTAAAGCTTTTACTTTTGTGCCCTGTCTCCTGCGGAGCCGCTAGTCCCCATGGTCCTGACGGAGTCCCCAGCATCCACTACGGACTACGAGAAATAGAATTATCGGTAAGTAAATTCTTATTTTTTACATTGCGGCAGGCAGATTCCCCCTTTTTACACATTGCGGCAGGCAGATTCCCCATTTTTATACATAGCGGCAGGCAGATTCCCCATTTTTATACATAGCGGCAGGCAGTCCCCCCTTTTTACACATTGCGGCAGGCTGATTCCCCCTTTTTACACATTGCGGCAGGCAGTCCCAACAAATAAAAAAAGAAAGAGACAGACAGAAAGAAAGAAAGAAAGAAAAATAAGAGACAGACAGAAAGAAAGAAAGAAAGAAAAATTATACTTACCCTCTCTGTTGGCTCAGGCTCCTTGTGCAGCTTCCCGGGCAGTAGAGAAGAAGGAGGAGGGAGGTGGAGGAGGGAGCCGCAGCAGCGCTGTGTTATTGGTGGAGGCGCTGCTGCTGCTGCCCCTCTGCTTCACTATAGGCTGTTCTCAGAGACAGCCTATAGTGAAGCAGAGGAGCAGCAGCAGCAGCGCCTCCACCAGTAACAAAGCGCTGCTGCGGCTCCCTCCTTCACCTCCGTCCTCCACCTTACCCCGTACCGCTGCAGTGCGCGCCGCTCCTCTCCTCTCTCTCCGGGCGGCTGTGCGCTGCGGGCAGCGGTTGTCCGCAGCGCACAGCGGCATGTAATGAGTCAGTTTGACTCATTACATGCTTGGGCCCCTGAACAGAGGCGGGCCCCAGTGCAACGCACTGCTTGCACTGCCGGTAGTTCCGCCTCTGGCCTTGCTACAGTTTTGCTATTTGGCCATGCTAAAACTGTTTCAGGGCATGCTGGGATGTGTAGTTAAACAACAAGTGGAGGGCTGAAGGTTCCCCATCCCTGCTCTATACCATATTTGGTTACTTTTGAAAAAGTATTACATATCCTTGGGCACACAGCCATTCGAGTACCCATCATGAGTGTTGCCCATTTTCTAATAACACATCTTCCATATTTTTCTCCTCAGTGTTTTCTCCTTGGTGGGTAGTGAATGGTCATGTCATCATTGTGTTGCGTCACCCCTCCCTAGCCTCATGGAAATTTCTAGACTTTTCAGAGAGATCACCACTATTTGAGGGAATCTCCCTGACATTCAGGGATAGTTGGGGGTGGGGAGAGGGCTGGACTGCACACCTTAATTCTAAACATAATAAGAGGCGCTACCATACTGAGACTTGTAGTGCCACACAGGAAAAAAAGGAGAAAATACAGGTGCACACTCTAAACACTAAGCACACTGGCAATCAAAACAATTATAATAAACTCTGCAATTTAACATGGAGTCAAATTTACATTACATTTTTAGCCTTATGGGCAAATATTTTTTGATCAAAAATTATGCTAAGAACCTCACTTTTACTCCATGTTAAATTGCAGAGTTTGTTATAATTGTTCTGATTGCCAGTGTTCTTAGAATTTAGCGTATGCACTTGCATTTTCACTTTATTCAGGGATAGTTCGCAAGTATGCGCTATACTAAATATTCTAGAACTCTGTACTATATAATGGATAAAGATGCATTGCTAGCACTAGTACAACAGCTGGAATAGATACTACTGGGCACTACTACTAATGCTTTAATATGTGGGCATGACTCCTGGTGGTTCTCATGCATATTACTGTCATCACTTGGTTATATGAGCATCATTAAGCTGATATATTAATGCTGGTAGCTTATCAATGTACAGTACATTACCATTGGCATATTGGTATCCGGTCTCTAGGTCGACCACAGTTAGGTCAGCAATGTCTAGGTCGACCACTTTTGGCCGACAGTAAGTAGGTCGACATGTTCTAGGTCGTCCTGACAGAAGGTCGACATGAGTTTTTCACAATTAAATTTTTTTTCCATTTTTTTAACTTTTTCATGTTTTACGATCCACGTGGACTACAATTGGGAACGGTAACCTTGTCCGAAGCATGGCGAGCGGACACGGTGCACTAATTGGGGTTCCCGGTCACTCTGCGGAGAAAATAACACCAATTTTTTTTTTTTAAACTCATGTCGACCTTGTACAAGTAGACCTAGATACCCTGTTGACCTAGAAACCATGTCGACCTACTTACTGTCGACCGAAGTGTGGTCGACCCTATGATCCACACCCGGCATATTACTGGGTATTACTACTATTGATGGCTCATTACTGGGTATTACATATTTATTGTTTTCGGTGTCCCATTTATATAGTGTAATGACGTTTACTGAAGCTATAGACAAAAATAAAAGTTTACTGAAATGGATATGTGAATAGAGGAAATCAATTGTTAGTCTTGTGTTACAAACTACACATAGTATTTGTTCCTTTTTATTCTGATGATAGTATTACTTTAAAAACTACTACTGTTAAAAAATACACGTAAAAGTCCACATACTGCAGCTTCAGTTCCTGTGATTATTGACGATGTATTTACATATGCTATACTGACATTTTAAGCTATTAGTTTACTGTGTGTCATTTAATAGACTTAAAAACAGGAGCGTAGAAACAAATTCCCCACAATCCAAATGTCTGCAGACGTTTCAGATGTGCTACTTAACGTAGCTCTTTTATACAAAGTGGTCATTTAGATGTTTTCTATTCTGCACTAATACCCAAAACTAAGTTATTGACTATATTTAGCATATTGTTTTAATATATAAAGCTGGAAGGATTTCTGGGTCTGTAAGCAGAGCAGATCCTTTTCTGTGTGTGAGCCCAGGTTCCTCCCGTTTACTAAAGTAAACAGCAATAGAAAACAATTACCCATCCCCCACCTCCGTTGTCTATACACTGGTGGCCAGCTAATAGGGGCACTACCACGGCTGTCAAAGGATTAATATATGCAAATGAGAAGATAAGTTATATTCCCTGTGCAGAATAGTTATGTTTCCTGTCGCAGGTTTGGTATGTGATCCTGCCGGCCGGGATGCCGAATGTCAGTATACCGACATCGGCATCCCAGGCGCTAGAATGCCGGCAGGGGGCTAGCACAACGAAGCCCCTTGTGGGCTTGATGGCGAGCTTCGCTCACCACAGGTTCTATTCTCCCTCTATGGGTGTCGTGGACACCCATAGAGGGGGAATCACTTACATCGCCAGTACTCCGGCGACGGTATAGTACCCCCAGTCGGGATCCCGGTGTCTGTACTGAGACAGCCGGGATCCCGATGGGCGGTATGTTAACCTGCCAGTTTCATGAAGATCACCACCAGACAGCGGGTTTTTTTTCTATTTTTTCTAAAATCACTTTTGTAGGATTTTATTTTTCTTTCATCCATCTGGGGGACGTTGCGTCTGTACTGATGGGTTAAGTGTGTGGGAGGGAGCTTTGACACAGAACCTATAAAAACGAACTCCTCCCCCCTCTAACCCCTCCCATCTCCAGCCTGACTAGCAGATCACCTCAGTTTAAGTTTTGTGCCTGGAGAGTGCAGGCACAGTTTCTTTCTATAGATTTGTTAGGTTTTCTTTTCTTTGATTTTTTTTTTTTTCAAGATATCCTAAGTCCCTGTTTACAGGTGACAGGTATATGTTGAGTGGGGAGTAGTTAGTTAGTTTCCCCCCGCTCTCTACAGCCTCTGGGGACGTCACCACACTATAACACTGGGGCTCCCTGTATCCGGACTTGTAATAAAACCGAGGAGGCTACTATTCAGGTAGGATGCGGGCAGCCACAACCTGTATAACAGTGTTGGGCTGTTGGTTTCTTTCCCCCTTGTGTGTATGTGAGAGGCTGTGTATGCAGCGCACGCTGTGACTACAACAGCGTGCGAGGGGGGGGGGGGCACTGACCGCTCTTTAACGCGCTCGGACAGTTCCCCGGACATTACTACCAGAGAGACAGGCGGGACGTTACTAGCCTGCCTCTAGCGCCGGTCTGCATTAGTTCCCCTTCTTGAAGGGGACCGTCAGCAGCAGCGGAAACAAGGGGAAGCAGGACTTCCCGCCTTCGTCTCCCGCTCAGCACTGCGCCGCCCAGCTCAGTCTGTGGGGGGGGGGCCTTCTTCTACGGGCACCATTTTCTCCACATTGAATCGCTGCGGGGGATGCTGCGCTCCGGATTACATATACACAACATATCAAAGGGGGATTCAGCTTCTCACCCTGTCAGGCGGGGATCAGCTTACCGCAAGTACACTGTATTTTTCCTATTACAGTAGGCTACCTACTTTTCCTCTTTTAATATACTGGTTCTCCTCACCCCCTTTTTTTTTTTTTATTATACAGGGTTTTTTTTAGAGCTACAGAAGGGGTAAGGTGTTACATTTTGTAGTTAGTACTGAGTGTTTCCTTCTAAGGACACTTGTGATCCTTAACACAGCCTGTAGGGCCAATAAGCCGGACAAATCTGCTAAGGGGAAGGCAGGCTCTGCTGTTTACTTTGCCTGTTCTCAATATGGATCCAAACTTTCTAAGGGTAGCACGGATCCAGGTTCTATCTGCACTGCATGCTCTGGGACGCCTGTGGTTGAACAGTCTGGTGGGTCTGCAGATCAGTCTATTCCTCTCTGGCCCAGGAACATGGCCGATGCTATTGCGGATTTGCGTCAGTCCCAGTCAGGTACTGATACAAGTCAATCTGCTGAGGAACCACCTTGGGCGAGACATATGGGCAAATGTCTTTCGGATATAGCACAGTCTATTAACAAAATTGTGACTACTTCATGCTCAGCGGCCACTAAGAGACAGCATCCGCTATCCACTATTCCCTTCCCAAGTGAGGAGTTAGATCTGGTCACTCCTTTGGAAGAGGGTGAACTGGATTCTGAGTTGGAGGATTCTTCCGCTTGGGAGGAAGAAGAATTGTCTACAAGTTCAGGTGTCATGTTATTGATCGAAGCCATAGGTCAAACCCTTAATCTTCAAGATACGGTAGAGGTGGAGACTTCGACGGCCTTTTTCAAACGACAGAAGAGACAAGTAGCTGTCTTTTCTTCATACACGCATTTTGCAGATACCTTGAAAGAACCTTGGCTTAAGCCGGATTCACGCTTTCGACGGCCTTTTTCAAACGACAGAAGAGACAAGTAGCTGTCTTTTCTTCATACACGCATTTTGCAGATACCTTGAAAGAACCTTGGCTTAAGCCGGATTCACGCTTTCAGGCTCCTAAAAAATGTAGGTTTCTTTATCCTTTTGCAGAGGAAGACACCAAATTCTGGGAAACGGCTCCAAAGGTAGATGCTCCTATTTCTCACCTGGCGAAAGCTACAGTAATTCCTTCGGTACAATAAGTGACGTTAAAAGATTCAATGGATAGAAAGATTGAGGCGATTCTTAAATCCATGTTTGCCTTATCAGGTATTTCTTTGCGTCCAGTCCTCGCTGGTGCCTGGGTCCTTAAAGCCGTAGATGACTGGTTAGCGCGAGTGGTGTCGGGCATGCAGTCTGATGACCCATCAGAGGCTATTCAATTAGCTGAGCAGATTTCTGTGGCTCTCACTTATGTTGGTGAGGCCTTGTTGGAATCAACTTCACTACAGTCACGTGTTTCTGCTCTAGTGGTTACCGCAAGGCGTTCACTCTGGCTTCGTGTTTGGAATGCTGACTCTGATTCCAAACACACATTGACAGCCGTTCCGTTTGAAGGAGAATTCCACTCTGGTCCAGAACTTACAAAGATTATCTCCAATACCACGGGTGGCAAGAGCCTGTTTCTTCCAGTTGCTCCTCAAAAGCCGAAACAAACTAAATTTCGGTCCTTTCGTACTTGAGGCAGTGGCAGTTTCCAGTCCTTTCAAGCCTTTTCAAGATTCCCACGCAGAGGTGCGTACCATGGTAGGGGATCACAGGCACCTTGCAAACCAGAAGTCAAGTCTGCCGACAAGCCCGCTGCATGACGCAGGGAGGTCTCCGGAGGGATCCTTGGTGGTGGGGGCACGGTTACTACAGTTCAAAAAGTGTGGCTCCTGTCACAACCAGATCGGTGGATGACGGGGGTCATAACCCGAGGTTACATTTTGGATCTCGAGGAACCTGTCGCAGACCGCTTTTTCATCACTCCTCTCCCAAGCGATTCCTTCAGACGACAAGCACTAATTCAGGCAACTTCCACGCTTTTACGAAATGGAGTAATACTTTCAGTTCCCAAACTACAACGGGGTCAAGGCTTTTACTGGAGTCCTTTTCTCATAAACAAACTGGACGGTTCGTTTTAACCCATTTTAAATCTAAAATGCCTGAATCCGTATCTCTCTGTCCAAAGATTCAAGATAATTTGTTCAATCAGGAGGAGTATTTGGCATCTATCGACATAAAGGACGCGTACCTCCATGTTCCAATTTGGTCAGGTCATCAACATCTGTTGAGGTTCGCAATCGGTCCTTGGCATTTCCAGTTTCAGGCTCTGCCCTTCGGTCTTTCCACGGCCCCTCGAGTATTTACAAAAATATTGGGTCACTTAGTGGCGACACTCAGATTGTCAGGGGGTCAACATTATTCCTTACCTGGACGATTTGTTGCTAAAAGCTCCGTCACAGGAACTTCTTCAACAACACCTACATCTCACCAAGGACACTCTACAGTCTTTCGGATGGATTGTGAATTTACGGAAATCTTCCTTGATCACCTCTCAGGAGATGGTTTTTCTAGGTCTCCTATTCGACGTGAGAAGTCAGAATGTTTTTCTATCTCAAGACAAACTTCAGGATCTACAATCCAGAGTCCGTTCCCTGTTACAATTACCGAAGTTCTCAGTTCTCCGATGTATGCAAGTATTGGGCAAGATGGTGGCGACCTTCGAAGCAGTACCATATGCCAGATTTCATGCTCAGGCCCTTCAGTCTCAGATTTTGGGCTCTTGGAATCAAACAGGTCCACATCTGGGCTTGCAATTGTGCCGGTTGTCGGCTCAGACTCTGCAGTCTCTCCATTGGTGGCTTCACAGTACGAATTTAACTAAGGGGGCACCGTTTACTGTTTGGTCTTGGATGATGATCACCACGGATGCCAGCCTAACCGGTTGGGGGGCAGTGTTTCAATCTCAACACTTCCAGGGACTCTGGAACGGTCAGGATTTGATGTTACTAATCAACATTTTGGAGATGAGGGCAATTCGTTATGCTCTAATTCAGGTACAAACCAGTGTTCAGGGTCATCCAGTATGCATTCAATCAGACAACGCCATGGTGGTGGCTTACATAAACAAACAAGGCAGGACTCGCAGCTGGAGAGCCATGAAGGAGGTTGCCCATATTCTCCAGTGGGCGGAACAGTGGATTCCAACCATCTCCGCAGTTCACATTCCAGGCGTGGACAACTGGGAGGCAGATTTCTTAAGCCATCCCACAATACATCCGGGAGAATGGGAACTTCATCAAGAAGTCTTTCTGACCCTTGTGTCTCTATGGGGAACACCCAACATCGACCTCATGGCGTCTCATCTCAACCGAAAACTGGCCCGGTACGGCTCTCGAACTCAGGATCCTCAAGCAACGCTGATCAATGCATTGACAGCTCCGTGGCATTTTCAACTGGGATATGTGTTTCCGCCATTCCCCCTGATACCGCGCTTGCTTCAACGCATTCGGAGAGAAGGTCTCCCGGTCATTCTTGTAGTGCCAGACTGGCTAGTCATCCGTGGTACTCTCTTCTCAGCAGCATGGAGGCCAGGGAACCGTTCCATCTATTTCTGCGACCCGATCTACTTCTACAAGGTCCTTGTCGCCACCACGATTTAAATCGTCTGGCTTTGACGGCATGGTTCTTGAAGCCAGCATTTTAAGAGCTAAAGGGTTATCTCAACCAGTGGTAAAAAGCTATGCTTCAGGCTAGGAAACCAGTCACCTCTCGTATAGTATGGCGTATATAGATTGCTGAAAGGAGTGGATTGTCACCGCAACTTTTTGTTTACCTCATCTGTTGGCCTTCCTTCAGGATGGTCTAACTAAAGGACTTCGTTTGTCTTCCCTTAAGGGTCAAGTTTCGGCATTGTCAGTACTTTTTCAAAAAAGATTGGCTCTCATTCCGGAGGTCCAGACATTCCTTCAGGGTGTCCTCAGGATTTAACCTCCGTTTGTTCCTCCGGTTCCACCCTGGGATTTAAATCTGGTTCTTCGGGCTCTCCAGAAACCTCTGTTTGAGCCACTAGAAGCTGTTGAATTAAGTTTTCTTACTCTGAAGGTGGTTTTTCTTTAGGCCATTGTTTCAGCCAGGCGTGTTTCTGAGTTAGCGGCGCTTTCTTGCAGACCACCTTTATTGGTCTTTCATGACGATCGAGTGGTCCTATGTACGAAGCCTTCCTTCTTACCAAAGGTTGTGTCGGCCTGAATCAGGACAAAGTGATTCCAGCGTTTGTTCCAGAGTCTTCTGGAAAAGATTGTCATTTGGCGTTGTTGGATGTGGTTCGAGCCTTACGCATTCATTTGTCCCGTACAGAGTCTATTCGTCGTACGGATACCTTGATAGTTTTGATTGATGCACCCAAATGTGGTTGGCCGGCTTCTAAAAACACGGTGGCACGTTGGGTTACTTCTGCTATTTGGCAGGCCTATGTTTCTTCAGCATTACCTGTTTCTGACTCGTTGAGGGCTCATTCGACTAGGGCTGTTGGAGCCTCTTGGGCTGTTCGTGGTGGTGTTTCAGTTGAGCAGTTGTGTAGAGCAACAACTTGGTCTTCTGTGCATACTTCCACCAAGTTTTACCGTTTTCATACTTTTGGTTTGGACTGCCTCTGTTGGGCGTCAAATTTTACAGACGGCTCTGCCATCTGCTTCTCCCTCCTCTATTTAGCTGGCTTTGGGAAATCCCATCAGTACAGACGCAGCGTCCCCCAGATGGATGAAAGAGAAATATGGATTTTTGTTTACTTACCGTAAAATCTTTCTCTGATTCCATCTGAGGGACGCTGCGATCCCTCCCGTATTTTTGTCTGGTTTATTGGTTGTATTCTGTCTGCCTCTTCTGGCTTTGCTAAACGTTAACTGAGGTGATCTGCTAGTCAGGCTGGAGAAGGGAGGGTTTAGAGGGGGGTGCGGTTCGTTTTTATAGGTTCTGTGCCAAAGCTCCCTCCCACACACTCTAACCCATCAGTACAGACGCAGCGCAGCGTCCCACAGATGGAATCAGAGGAAAATATTTTACGGTAAGTAAACAAAAATCCCTATTTTACTACTATTTTAGTCCTATATACTTATAGGCTTTGTGAAGGGCATCAAATTGCTTCATAAACACTCCAGATAAAAGTCTAAACATACCCTACAAGGTGAGCAGTCTTTATGACCCCCAGATCCAGCAGAGTTATCCAGTAAGAGACAATGGGCCGGATGTAATGACGTCTGAGATCGCAGGTGCGAGATACCGGCCGATCTTGGAGGGTTTTTTAAAGGGGCAATCACTGACAAGGCATCTCGCACCTCCGGCAATTACGGGCATCACTACATCCGCCCAGCACCCCTTCAGAGTTTAAGGTTTCAGTAACTAAGAGCCCATCAGTAAATTAGCAGCCCATAGATTGCTACAGAACGAGCTTACTTGTTTCACTATAGTTTTAAATGTTTGGTTTTCAGTGATTTTGAACATTTGCTCAGTGCATTTAGTTAATAGTTTGTATGCATCCCTTATAGTCACACCAGTGGTTTTTATTGATGTGCCTTAGATACCTCAGGACTAGAAAGTAAGTTTTCTTTATATATTAGATTTTTAATGAGTTGCAGTTTTGAGGGGTGTACAGATACACGATAACTAGTTGCAAATGAAAAAAGGGCCATTATGTTATTAACACCCCGGAAAATCACGGCTGGTCATTAAAAGAAAACTATAACACATACATATATATATATATATATATATATATATTGTCAGAGAATATGAATGATAACTCACAAACTTTTCTTTCACTCATGGTTAGTGGTTGGGTGAAGCCATTTATTGTCAAACAACTGTGTTTAATCTTTTTATATCATAATGACAACAGAAACTACCCAAATGACCCTGATCAAAAGTTTACATACCCTGGAGATTTTGGCCTGATAACATGCACACAAGTCGACACAAACGGGTTTGAATGGCTACTAAAGGTAACTATCCTCACCTGTGATCTGTTTGCTTGTAATCAGTGTGTGTGTATAAAAGGTCAGTGAGTTTCTGGATTCCTGAAAGACCCTTGCATCTTTCATCCAGTGCTGCACTGACATGTCTGGATTCTGAGTCATGGGGAAAGCAAAAGAATTGTCAAAGGATCTGTGGGAAAAGGTAATTGAACTGTATAAAACAGGAAAGGGATATAAAAAGATATCCAAGCAATTGAGAATGCCAATCAGCAGTGTTCAAACTGTAATTAAGAAGTGGAAAATGAGGGATTGTGTGGAAAACAAATCACGGTCAGGTAGACCAACAAAAATTTCAGCCACAACTGCCAGGAAAATTGTTCGGGATGCAAAGAAAAATCCACAAATAACTTCAGCTGAAATACAGGACTCTGAAAAAAAAGTGGTGTGTTTGTTTCAAGATGCAAAATAAGAAGGCATTTGAAGAAAAATGGGCTGCATGGTCGAGTCGCCAGAAGAAAGCCATTACTACGCAAATGCCACAAAGCATCCCGCTTACAATACTCCAAACAGCACAGAGACAAGCCTCAAAACTTCTGGAACAAAGTCATTTGGAGTGACGAGACCAAAATTTAACTTTTTGGCCACAACCATAAACGTTACATTTGGAGAGGAGTCAACAAGGCCTATGATGAAAGGTACACCATTCCTACTGTGAAACACGGAGGTGGATCGCTGATGTTTTGGGGATGTGTGAGCTACAAAGGCACTGGAAACTTGGTCAAAATTGATGGCAAGATGAATGCAGCATGTTATCAGAAAATACTGGAGGAAAATGTGCACTCATCATCCCGGAAGCTGCGCACTTGGACGTTCCAACATGACAATGATCCAAAACATAAGGCCAAGTCGACCTGTCATTGGCTACAGCAGAATAAAGTGAAGGTTCTGGAGTGGCCATCTCAGTCTCCTGACCTCAATATCATTGAGCCACTCTGGGGAGATCTCAAACGTGCAGTTCATGCAAGACAGCCCAAGAATTTACAGGAACTGGAGGCTTTTTGCCAAGAAGAATGGGCAGCTTTACCATCTGAGAAAATAAAGAGACTCATCCACAACTACCACAAAAGACTTCAAGCTGTCATTGATGTTAAAGGGGGCAATACACGGTATTAAGAACTGGGGTATGTAAACTTTTGATCAGGGTCATTTGGGTAGTTTCTGTTGTCATTATGATTTAAAAAGAGTAAACACAGTTATTTGACAATAAATGGCTTCACCCAACCACTAACCATGAGTGAAAGAAAAGTTTGTGAGTTATCATTTATTTTCTCTGACAAATGGCCAGAAAATCACAAATTCTGCTAGGGTATGTAAACTTATGAGCACAACTGTATATATAATAGGTATTGTGCTCTGATGCTATTACACTTTCATTTGTATTTTTTTCTCTTACGTCCTAGAGGATGCTGGGGACTCCGTAAGGACCATGGGGTATAGACGGGCTCCGCAGGAGACGTGGGCACTCTAAGACTTTAGATAGGTGTGAACTGGCTCCTCCCTCTATGCCCCTCCTCCAGACCTCAGTTAGATCCTGTGCCCAGAGGAGACTGGATGCACTACAGGGGAGCTCTACTGAGTTTCTCTGAGAAGACTTTTGTTAGGTTTTTTATTTTCAGGGAGCACTGCTAGCAACAGGCTCCCTGCTTCATGGGACTGAGGGGAGAGAAGCAGACCCACTTTCCTGGACTGATGGGCTCTGCTTCTTAGGCTACTGGACACCATTAGCTCCAGAGGGTCGGAACACAGGTGTCGTCCTTGCTGTTCGTCCCAGAGCCGCGCTGCCGTCCTCCTCACAGAGCCGGAAGATAGAAGCTGGGTAAGTATAAGAAGCAAGAAGACTTCAAAGGCGGCAGAAGACTTCGGTTCTTCATGAGGTACCGCGCAGCGCGCCATTGCTCCCACATCACACACAGGCACAGCAAGGGTGCAGGGCGCAGGGGGGGCGCCATGGGCAGCGATTTTTACCTCACATAAGCCTGGCACATAAATAGATACTGTGGAGGCAGTATATGAAAATTCCCCTGCCAGTATAAAGAAAAATAGCGGGACCGAAGCCCGCCGTCGAGGGGGCGGAGCTTGATCCTCCAGCACTAACCAGCGCCATTTTCGCTGCAGAGAGCTGCTCCCGGACTCTCCCCTGCTGAATAAGTAACGGGGCAAGAACGAGGGGGGGGGGGCACATTTATTTGGTGCTAATTTGTGTATAAAAGCGCTATACAGGCTGGGACTTCGTTTCAGTATCTAGTGGCGCTGGGTGTGTGCTGGCATACTCTCTATCTCTCCAAAGGGCCTTGTTGTGGGTCTGTCCCCATATTCATATATCCCAGTGTGTGTGTGGGTGTCAGTACGTGTGTGTCGACATGTCTGAAGCGGAAGGCTCGTCTAGGGAGGATGCAGAGCAGATGGTGGTGGTGTCTCCGTCGGCACAGCCGACACCTGATTGGTTGGACATGTGGAATTTGTTAAATGCTAATGCGACTTTATTACATAAGAGATTGGACAAAGTAGAGTACAAGGACAAAGCAGGGAGTCAATCCATGGCTTTGACTGTGTCACAAGACCCTTCAGGGTCCCATAAACATCCCTTTTCCCAGGTAGCAAACACTGATACCGACACGGATTCTGAGTCCAGTGTCGACTATGATGATGCAAGGTTGCACCCAAGAGTGGCCAAGAGTATTCAATATATGATTATTGCAATAAAACATGTTTTGCATATCACAGAGGACCCCTCTGTCCCTGACACAAGGGTCTGCATGTTTAAGGAAAAGAAACCTGAGGTAACGTTTCCCCCATCTCATGAACTGAACGCTTTATTTGAAAAGGCTTGGGAAACTCCAGACAAGAGGCTGCAGGTTCCCAAGAGAATTATTATGGCGTATCCTTTCTCCTCAAAGGACAGGTTACGGTGGGAATACTCGCCCACGGTGGACAAGGCCTTGACGCGCTTGTCCAAAAAGGTGGTACTACCGTCCCCGGACACGGCGGCCCTAAAGGATCCTGCGGATCGCAGGCAGGATACTACCTTAAAATCAATTTATGCGACTACGGGAGCCCTGCTCAGACCTGCAGTAGCGTCGGCATGGGTGGGTAGCGCAATTGCAGCATGGGCAGATAACTTGTCATCTGACATTGACACCCTAGATAAAGATAGTATTTTGTTGACCTTAGGTCACATCAAAGACGCAGCGTTATATATGAGAGAAGCTGCGAGAGATATTGGGCTGTTGGGTTCAAGAGCCAATGCCATGGCAGTTTCTGCTAGAAGGTCCCTGTGGACCCGTCAATGGACAGGTGATGCTGATTCAAAGAGACATATGGAGGCTTTGCCTTACAAAGGTAAAGTTTTATTTGGGGAGGGCCTCGTGGACCTGGTTTCCACAGCTACCGCAGGTAAGTCTTCTTTTTTGCCTTACGTTCCCCCACAGCAAAAGAAAACACCTCAATACCAGATGCAGTCCTTTCGGTCGCATAAGTTCAGAAAGGGTCGTGGCTCCTCCTTCCTCGCCAGAGGTAGAAGTAGAGGGAAAAGAACACCAGCTACGGCTAGTTCCCAGGAACAAAAATCCTCCCCGGCCTCTACAAAATCCACCGCATGACGCCGGGGCTCCGCTACGGGAGTCCGCACCGGTGGGGGCACGTCTTCGACTCTTCAGCCAAGTCTGGGTTCAGTCGGATTTGGATCCTTGGGTGGTCGAAATTGTATCCCAAGGCTAAAAACTGGAGTTCGAAGACGTGGCTCCACACCGATTTTTCAAATCGGCCTTGCCAGCTTCTCCCCCAGAGAGGGAAATAGTTTCAGCTGCCATACAAAAGCTGTGTCAACAGCAGGTGATTATCAAGGTTCCCCTAGTGCAACAGGGGAAAGGGTTTTATTCAACCCTGTTTGTGGTCCCGAAGCCGGATAGCTCGGTCAGACCAATTCTGAATCTAAAATCCCTAAACCTATATTTGAAAAGGTTCAAATTCAAGATGGAATCTCTCCGGGCAGTGATCTCCAGCCTGGAAGGGGGGGGGGGATTTTATGGTGTCACTAGACATAAAGGATGCATACCTTCATGTCCCCATATATCCGCCTCATCAGGCGTACCTGAGATTCGCTGTACAGGATTGTCATTACCAGTTTCAGACATTGCCGTTTGGGCTTTCCACGGCCCCGAGAATTTTCACCAAGGTAATGGCGGAAATGATGGTGCTCCTGCGCAAGCAGGGGGTCACAATTATCCCATACTTGGACGATCTCCTGATAAAGGCAAGGTCAAGAGATCAGTTACTAAAAAGCGTGTCTCTCTCCCTGAGAGTACTCCAACAACACGGCTGGATTCTAAATCTACCAAAGTCGCAGTTGGTTCCGACAACTCGGCTGTCATTTTTGGGCATGGTTCTGGACACGGAAGAAAAGAGGGTTTTTCTCCAAATGGAAAAAGCCCAGGAACTCCAGAACATGGTCAAGGACCTACTGAAACCAAAAAGAGTGTCAGTTCATCAATGCACTCGAGTATTGGGAAAGATGGTGGCGGCCTATGAGGCCATTCCGTTCGGCAGGTTCCATGCAAGAACTTTTCAGTGGGACCTTCTGGACAAGTGGTCAGGGTCTCATCTACAAATGCATCGGAAGATAAGCCTGTCCCCCAGGGCCAGGGTCTCTCTCCTGTGGTGGCTCCAGAGTGCTCACCTTCTAGAGGGTCGCAGGTTCGGCATTTAAGATTGGGTTCTTGTGACCACGGACGCGAGCCTCCGAGGATGGGGAGCAGTCACGCAAGGAAAAATTTTTCAGGGAATATGGTCAAGCCAGGAGGCTTGTCTACACATCAATGTACTGGAATTAAGGGCCATATACAACGGCCTGCAACAGGCGGAGAAGCTTCTTCACAACCTACCCGTTCTGATCCAGTCAGACAACGTCACAGCCATGGCGCATGTAAACCGCCAGGGCGGGACAAAGAGCAGAGCAGCAATGGCGGAAGCCACCAGGATTCTTCGCTGGGCGGAAAATCATGTAAGCGCTCTGTCAGTGGTCTTCATTCCGGGAGTAGATAACTGGGAAGCAGATTTCCTCAGCAGACACGATCTCCATCCAGGAGAGTGGGGACTTCATCAAGAGGTCTTTGCACAGGTAACAAGTCATTGGGGACTTCCTCAAATAGACATGATGGCGTCACGCCTCAACAGAAAGCTTCGGACGTATTGTTCCAGGTCGAGGGACCCTCAGGCAGTGGCGGTGGACGCCATGGTGACACCGTGGGTGTTTCAATCGGTCTATGTGTTCCCTCCACTTCCACTTATCTCAAAAATATTGAGAATCATAAGACGAACAAGAGTGCAGACAATACTCATTGTTCCAGATTGGCCTCGAAGGGCCTGGTATTCAGATCTTCAGGAAATGATCACAGAAGATCCGTGGCTACTTCCTCCCACGGAGGACCTGTTGCAACATGGGCCCTGTGTGTTCCAAGACTTACCGCGATTACATTTGACGCATGGCGGTTGAACACCAAATCCTAGCTAGGAAAGGTATTCCGGGGGAAGTCATCCCTACTCTAATCAAAGCTAGGAAGGAGGTAACGGCGAAGCATTATCACCGTATCTGGAGGAAATATGTGTCTTGGTGTGAAGCCAAGAATGCTCCTACGGAAGATTTTCAGCTGGGTCGTTTTCTCCATTTTCTACAGACAGGAGTGGATATGGGCCTAAAGTTAGGCTCCATTAAGGTGCAGATTTCGGCCTTATCTATATTCTTTCAGAAGGAATTGGCTTCTCTCCCAGAAGTCCAGACTTTTGTAAAGGGAGTGCTGCACATCCAACCTCCTTTTGTGCCCCCAGTGGCGCCGTGGGACCTTAAATCACACTGGTTTGAACCTCTTCAAACAGTTGAATTAAAATTTCTCACTTGGAAAGTGGTCATGTTGTTGGCCTTGGCATCTGCGAAGCGGGTGTCCGAATTGGCGGCTTTGTCTCACAAAATCCCCTATCGGATTTTCCATGTGGATCGAGCAGAGTTGAGGATTTGTCCTCAATTTCTGCCTAAAGTGGTTTCGTCGTTTCATATGAACCAACTTATTATGGTGCCTGTGGCTACGGGTGACTTGGAGGATTCCAAGTCCCTTGATGTAGTCAGGGCCTTAAAAATTTATGTAGCTACGACGGCTCGGGTTAAGAAAACAGAGGCACTGTTTGTCCTGTATGCAGCCAACAAGGTTGACGCTCCTGCTTCTAAGCAGTCTATTGCTCGCTGGATCTGTAACACGATTCAGCAGGCTCATTCTACGGCTGGATTGCCGTTACCAAATTCGGTAAAAGCCCATTCCACTAGGAAGGTGGGCTCTTCTTGGGCGGCTGCCCGAGGCGTCTCGGCATTGCAGCTTTGCCGAGCAGCTACTTGTTCGGGTTCAAACACTTCAAAATTCTACAAGTTTGATGCCCTGGCTGATGAGGACCTCATGTTTGCTCAATCGGTGCTGCAGAGTCATCCGCACTCTCCCGCCCGGTCTGGAGCTTTGGTATAAACCCCATGGTCCTTACGGAGTTCCCAGCATCCTCTAGGACGTAAGAGAAAATAAGATTTTAAACCTACCGGTAAATCTTTTTCTCCTAGTCCGTAGAGGATGCTGGGCGCCCGTCCCAGTGCGGACAAATTCTACAAGGCTTGTATATATTTGTTGTTTACATAAGGGTTATGTTACGGTTGAGATCAGTCTCTGGCTGATGCTGTTTTGTTCATGCTGTTAACTGGTTTAGTATATACCATGTTGTACGGTGTGTATGGTGTGGGCTGGTATGTATCTCGCCCTTAGATTAACAAAAATCCTTTCCTCCTACTGTCCGTCTCCTCTGGGCACAGTTCTATAACTGAGGTCTGGAGGAGGGGCATATAGGGAGGAGCCAGTTCACACCCATCTAAAGTCTTAGAGTGCCCATGTCTCCTGCGGAGCCCGTCTATACCCCATGGTCCTTACGGAGTCCCCAGCATCCTCTACGGACTAGGAGAAAAAGATTTACCAGTAGGTTTAAAATCTTTTTTTTTTTTGGGGGGGGGGGGGGTCCTTAATAAAACCAATCTTCATGCATCAGTGTTTGGGGAATAAACTGGCACTATGTGTGTGTTGCATATAATATTCTTACAGGTTGCTGGATATGCTTGTATAGTGCTAATGGGGACATTTGTGACATTATAGCGGAGCTATGTGGTGGAACAGGTCTATAGGTAGAACTGTGAGGCTCCATGGATATCATTCTCTTGCTTTACTTCTGAGTCGCTAGTGCGCAGGAAGCCATTCTAGACTGTAGTTGTGAACTAGGAATATTTTTGGAATGAAGGGAGATGACGGTCTGTTCCTTCTGCAAATCCCACTTGGCAATACATGCAGCATTTTAGGCCAAATGTGAAATATTGTAAAGTGAACATTTTGGACAACAGTCTTGAATATGTCACTCTCCTCCACTTGGCATACTTTCTGTGGTTTCTCTAGGTGCATTAAGCTGGCCACATTTCATGTTTCATATACCACTGGACTTTATCTTGCCACCTAAAAGATTCACAAGATACGTCTGCGGATGTGAGGCTTTCTGGGAGCCAACAAAAGGATTATTAAACCACTTTTCCCATGTTGATCCAAGAGTAAAACTTGAGATGCAACTTCATGTCTTGTGAAGAGTTGAGACAAGTATCAGACACATGAACCTGTGACATCACGGGCAAGTATATGTACTCACAAATTATTATACAATAGTAAAATGAAATTGGAAGACAGGTTTTCTTGAGGCAAGTTGCAGAGGTAGGTATATGAGAGGTAAACTATTTGGCTTTGCGTGGTGCAGCAATGTGCAACTGCTGTCCTACATCCATAGATGGCCATCATCCTCCTTGTCAGACAAAAAGGAAGGAAAGGATTGGACATGTGCAGTCTTCTCTTAGGTCTTCCTGTACCCAGGAGCCCTGGCAGCCAGTGAGGGAGGCAGCAGTCCAAAATGTCCTACCATTACAAAATACGTAAATAAGTGTCCGTAGCGCCGCACAGAGAAACAGCTTTGTCACATAGGTTTTATTTTTGTACATGGTATGTTTGTCTACCACAATCTAATTATATATAGGGATTTGTGATGAAGTAGCCTAAATAAAGCACATTACTGAAAGCGGGAACGAGTCTGTACTTTCACCACTGAATGTGGGATTCCATCAGACTGGCATATCAACGTGTTTTTATTAACTTCTTTGAAGGTATTTTAATATTTTTGTTACAGTGGAGCTACAGGAGCAGACGGGCCCTAATGTCCAGGCATGTGGGCACTTGTGGTTCTCCAAATGCTGCATGCCGGGGCAGGCTTGCTGCTACCTGTAGTTCCACTGTGAAGAACAATATTACCCCAGACTTTCTGCCCAGGCCTGGGGTGGTTCACAAGATGGCAGGGGGACCCAACAATAAGTGCCTCCCTGCTCTGATGTACAGATGTGTCCACATACATCTTTGCTATATCCCGCCATATAAAGCACAGTTTTGATTGCCATAGACTGAGATATTTAGCCATGCCTTGTGATTTTTCTTAATTTTCTTCTTTAATATGTTACTTTATACATATTCTATTATTACAAACAAAATTTTTAAAGTTCATTCACTCGCAACTAGTGAAAAACAGCCGAGCCGTGTTTTAAATGTTGTGCCAAATTTGAAAAAAAGCAAAGATGTAAGTGGACATATCTGTAAGCCCCCTGGCTGGTTCTGCCCAGTGCTGGTTGCTAGAACCCAGGGACGTGCGGTGAGCTAAAAGGCTAAGGAGGCACTAGCTAGCACCAGAGCCAGATTTACACACAAAATATGAGCCAAAAATAAAATAAAGGGAACACTAAAATAACACATCCTAGATCTGAAAGAATGAAATATTCTTATTAAATACTTTGTTCTTAACATAGTTGAATGTGCCGACAACAAAATTACACAAAAAATAAGATTTTAAACCTACCAGTAAATCTTTTTCTCCTAGTCCGTAGAGGATGCTGGGGACTCCGTAAGGACCATGGAGTATAGACGGGCTCCGCAGGAGACATGGGCACTATAAAGAACTTTTAGTATGGGTGTGCACTGGCTCCTCCCTCTATGCCCCTCCTCCAGACCTCAGTTAGAGAAACTGTGCCCAGAGGAGATGGACAATATGAGGAAAGGATTTTGTAATCTAAGGGCAATATTCATACCAGCCCACACCAACCACACCGTATAACCTGGAATATACACAACCAGTTAACAGTATGAACAAAAACAGCATCAGTCAACGACCGATCTCAACTGTAACATAACCCTTATGTAAGCAACAACTATATACAAGTCTTGCAGATTTAGTCCGCACTGGGACGGGCACCCAGCATCCTCTACGGACTAGGAGAAAAAGATTTACCGGTAGGTTTAAAATCTTATTTTCTCTTACGTCCTAGAGGATGCTGAGGACTCCGTAAGCACCATGGGGTTTATACCACAGCTCCAAACCGGGCGGGAGAGTGCGGATGACTCTGCAGCACCGATTGAGCAAACGTGAGGTCCTCATCAGCCAGGGTATCAAACTTGTAGAATTTTGCAAAAGTGTTTGAACCCGACCAAGTAGCTGCTCGGCACAACTGTAATGCCGAGACGCCTCGGGCAGCCGCCCAAGAAGAGCCCACCTTCCTAGTGGAATGGGCCTTTACCGAATTTGGTAACGGCAATCCAGCCGTAGAATGAGCCTGCTGAATCGTGTGACAGATCCAGCGAGCAATAGTCTGCTTAGAAGCAGGCGCGTTAACCTTGTTGGTTGCATACAGGACAAACAGAGCCTCTGTCTTCCTAACCCTAGCCGTCCTGGCTACATAGATTTTTAAGGCCCTGACTACATCCAGGGACTTGGTGTCCTCCAAGTCACTCGTAGCCACAGGTACCACAATAGGTTGGTTCATATAAAATGAAGAAACCACCTTAGGCACAAATTGAGGGCGAGTCCTCAATTCCGCTCTATCCACATGAAAAATCAAGTAGGGGCTCTTGTGAGACAAGGCCGCCAACTCTGACACCCGCCTTGCAGATGCCAAGGCTAATAACATGACCACCTTCCAGGTGAGAAATTTTAATTCAACCGTTTGAAGGGGTTCAAACCAGTGTGATTTAAGGAACTGTAACACCACGTTAAGGTCCCATGGTGGCACAAAAGGAGGCTGGATGTGCAGCACTCCCTTTACAAAAGTCTGGACTTCTGGGAGAGAAGCCAATTCCTTCTGAAAGAATATAGATAGGACCGAAATCTGTACCTTAATGGAGCCTAACTTTAGGCCCATATCCACTCCTGTCTGTAAGAAGTGGAGAAAACGGCCCAGATGGAAATCTTCCGTAGTAGCATTCTTGGTTTCACACCAAGACACATACTTCCTCCAGATACGGTGATAATGCTTTGCCATTACCTCCTTCCTAGCCTTTATTAGAGTAGGGATAACTTCCTCCGGAATACCTTTCTCAGCTAGGATTCTGTGTTCAACCGCCATGCCGTTAAACGCAACCGCGGTAAGTCTTGGAACATGCAAGGCCCCTGCTGCAACAGGTCTTCCCTGAGAGGAAGAGGCCACGGATCTTCTGTGAGCATCTCCTGAAGATCCAAATACCAGGCCCTTCGAGGCCAATCTGGAACAATGAGTATTGTCTGTACTCTTTTTCGTCTTATGATTCTCAGCACTTTTCAGATGAGAGGCAGAGGAGGGAACACATAGACCGACTTAAACACCCATGGTGTCACTAGGGCGTCTACCGCTACTGCCTGAGGGTCCCTTGACCTGGCACAATACCTCCGATGCTTTTTGTTGAGGCGTGACGCCATCATGTCTATTTGAGGAAGTCCCCAATGACTTGTTATCTCTGCAAAGACTTCTTGATGAAGTCCCCACTCTCCTGGATGGAGATCGTGTCTGCTGAGGAAGTCTGCTTCCCAGTTGTCCACTCCCGCTATGAAGATTGCTGACAGAACGCTTACGTGATTTCTCTGACGTCCTAGTGGATGCTGGGACTCCGTCAGGACCATGGGGATTAGCGGCTCCGCAGGAGACAGGGCACAAAAATAAAAGCTTTAGGACTAGGTGGTGTTCACTGGCTCCTCCCCCTATGACCCTCCTCCAAGCCCCAGTTAGGTTTTTGTGCCCGTCCGAGCAGGGTGCAATCTAGGTGGCTCTCCTAAAGAGCTGCTTAGAAAAAGTTATTAGGTTTTTTATTTTCAGTGAGTCCTGCTGGCAACAGGCTCACTGCAACGAGGGACTTAGGGGAGAAGAAGTGAACTCACCTGCGTGCAGGATGGATTGGCTTCTTAGGCTACTGGACACCATTAGCTCCAGAGGGATCGAACACAGGCCCAGCCATGGAGTCCGGTCCCGGAGCCGCGCCGCCGACCCCCTTGCAGATGCCGAAAAGTGAAGAGGTCCAGAAACCGGCGGCAGAAGACTTTTCAGTCTTCATGAGGTAGCGCACAGCACTGCAGCTGTGCGCCATTGTTGTCAGCACACTTCACACCAGCGGTCACTGAGGGTGCAGGGCGCTGGGGGGGGGCGCCCTGTGCAGCAATGATAATACCTTGTTCTGGCTAAAAATACATCACATATAGCCCCTGGGGCTATATGGATGTATTTAACCCCTGCCAGGTCTCACAAACACCGGGAGAAGAGCCCGCCGAAATAGGGGGCGGGGCCTATCTCCTCAGCACACAGCGCCATTTTCCTGCACAGCTCCGCTGCGAGGAAGGCTCCCAGGACTCTCCCCTGCACTGCACTACAGAAACAGGGTAAAAAAACAGAGAGGGGGGGGGCACTTTTTTGGCGATATTGATATATTAAGCTGCTATAAAGGAAACAACACTTCTGTAGAGTTGTTCCTATATATTTATAGCGCTTGGGTGTGTGCTGGCAAACTCTCCCTCTGTCTCCCCAAAGGGCTAGTGGGGTCCTGTCTTCGATAAGAGCATTCCCTGTGTGTCTGCTGTGTGTCGGTACATGTGTGTCGACATGTATGAGGACGATGTTGGTGTGGAGGCGGAGCAATTGCCGGTAATGGTGATGTCACCCCCTAGGGAGTCGACACCGGAATGGATGGCTTTGTTTATGGAATTACGTGATAATGTCAGCACGTTACAAAAATCAGTTGACGACATGAGACGGCCGGCAAACCAGTTAGTACCTGTCCAGGCGTCTCAGACACCGTCAGGGGCTGTAAAACGCCCTTTACCTCAGTCGGTCGACACAGACCCAGACACGGACACCGAATCTAGTGTCGACGGTGAAGAAACAAACGTATTTTCCAGTAGGGCCACACGTTATATGATCACGGCAATGAAGGAGGCTTTGCATATCTCTGATACTGCAAGTACCACAAAAAGGGGTATTATGTGGGGTCTGAAAAAACTACCTGTAGTTTTTCCTGAATCAGAGGAATTGAATGAAGTGTGTGATGAAGCGTGGGTTAACCCCGATAGAAAACTGCTAATTTCAAAGAAGTTATTGGCATTATATCCTTTCCCGCCAGAGGTTAGGGCGCGCTGGGAAACACCCCCTAGGGTGGATAAGGCACTCACACGCTTATCAAAACAAGTGGCGTTACCGTCTCCTGAAACGGCCGCCCTCAAGGATCCAGCTGATAGGAGGCTGGAAACTACCCTGAAAAGTATATACACTCATACTGGTGTTATACTGCGACCAGCCATCGCCTCAGCATGGATGTGCAGTGCTGGGGTGGTTTGGTCGGATTCCCTGACTGAAAATATTGATACCCTGGATAGGGACAGTATTTTATTGACTATAGAGCAATTAAAGGATGCTTTTCTTTATATGCGAGATGCTCAGAGGGATATTTGCACTCTGGCATCGAGAGTAAGTGCGATGTCCATATCTGCCAGAAGAAGTTTATGGACGCGACAGTGGTCAGGTGATGCGGATTCCAAACGGCATATGGAAGTATTGCCGTATAAAGGGGAGGAATTATTTGGGGTCGGTCTATCGGATTTGGTGGCCACGGCAACAGCCGGGAAATCCACCTTTTTACCTCAGGTCCCCTCCCAACAGAAAAAGACACCGTCTTTTCAGCCGCAGTCCTTTCGTTCCTATAAGAACAAGCGGGCAAAAGGACAGTCATATCTGCCCCGAGGCAAAGGAACGGGTAAGAGAGTGCACCAAGCAGCTCCCTCCCAGGAGCAGAAGCCCTCCCCGGCTTCTGCAAAGCCCTCAGCATGACGTTGGGGCTTTACAAGCGGACTCAGGGACGGTGGGGGGTCGACTCAAGAATTTCAGCGCACAGTGGGCTCACTCACAGGTGGACCCCTGGATCCTGCAGGTAGTATCTCAGGGTTACAGGTTGGAATTCGAGAAGTCTCCCCCTCGCCGGTTCCTAAAGTCTGCTCTGCCAACGTCTCCCTCAGACAGGGCGACGGTATTGGAAGCAATTCACAAGCTGTATTCTCAGCAGGTGATAGTCAAGGTACCCCTCCTACAACAGGGAAAGGGGTATTATTCCACACTATTTGTGGTACCGAAGCCGGACGACTCGGTAAGACCTATTCTAAATCTGAAATCTTTGAACCTGTACATACAAAAATTCAAGTTCAAGATGGAGTCACTCAGAGCAGTGATAGCGAATCTGGAAGAAGGGGACTTTATGGTGTCCCTGGACATCAAGGATGCTTACCTGCATGTCCCAATTTGCCCTTCACATCAAGGGTACCTCAGGTTCGTGGTGCAAAACTGTCATTATCAGTTTCAGACGCTGCCGTTTGGATTGTCCACGGCACCTCGGGTCTTTACCAAGGTAATGGCCGAAATGATGTTTCTTCTGCGAAGAAAAGGCGTATTAATTATCCCTTACTTGGACGATCTCCTGATAAGGGCAAGGTCCAGAGAACAGCTGGAGGACGTAGTAGCACTAACCCAAGTAGTGCTGCAACAGCACGGGTGGATTCTGAATTTTCCAAAATCTCAATTGACCCCGACGACACGTCTGCTGTTCCTGGGAATGATTCTGGACACGGTTCAGAAAAAGGTGTTTCTTCCGGAGGAGAAAGCCAGGGAGTTATCCGAACTTGTCAGGAACCTCCTAAAACCAGGAAAAGTGTCTGTGCATCAATGCACAAGAGTCCTGGGAAAAATGGTGGCTTCTTACGAAGCGATTCCATTCGGCAGATTCCACGCACGAACTTTTCAGTGGGATCTGCTGGACAAATGGTCCGGATCGCATCTGCAGATGCATCAGCGGATAACTTTGTCTCCACGGACAAGGGTGTCTCTTCTGTGGTGGTTGCAGAGTGCTCATCTGTTAGAGGGCCGCAGATTCGGCATACAGGACTGGGTCCTGGTGACCACGGATGCCAGTCTGAGAGGCTGGGGAGCGGTCACACAGGGAGATGTCTCTTCACATAAATATACTGGAGCTAAGAGCGATTTACAATGCTCTAAGCCTGGCAAAACCCCTGCTTCAGGGTCAGCCGGTGTTGATCCAGTCGGACAACATCACGGCAGTCGCCCACGTAAACAGACAGGGCGGCACAAGAAGCAGGAGGGCAATGGCAGAAGCTGCAAGGATTCTTCGCTGGGCGGAAGATCATGTGATAGCACTGTCAGCAGTGTTCATTCCGGGAGTGGACAACTGGGAAGCGGACTTCCTCAGCAGACACGATCTACACCCGGGAGAGTGGGGACTTCATCCAGAAGTCTTCCACATGATTGTGAACCGTTGGGAAAAACCAAAGGTGGATATGATGGCGTCCCGCCTCAACAAAAAACTGGACAGGTATTGCGCCAGGTCAAGAGACCCTCAGGCAATAGCTGTGGACGCTCTGGTAACACCGTGGGTGTTCCAGTCAGTGTATGTGTTTCCTCCTCTGCCTCTCATACCAAAAGTACTGAGAATTATACGGCAAAGGGGAGTAAGAACGATACTCGTGGCTCCGGATTGGCCAAGAAGAACTTGGTACCCGGAACTTCAGGAGATGCTCACGGAAGATCCGTGGCCTCTACCTCTAATACGGGACCTGCTTCAGCAGGGACCGTGTCTATTCCAAGACTTACCGCGGCTGCGTTTGACGGCATGGCGGTTGAACGCCGAATTCTAAGGGAAAAAGGCATTCCGGAAGAGGTCATCCCTACCCTGGTAAAAGCCAGGAAGGAGGTGACTGCACAACATTATCACCGCATTTGGAGAAAATATGTTGCGTGGTGTGAGGCCAGGAAGGCCCCGACGGAGGAATTTCAACTGGGTCGATTCCTACATTTCCTGCAAACAGGATTGTCTATGGGCCTCAAATTAGGGTCCATTAAGGTTCAAATTTCGGCCCTGTCGATTTTCTTCCAGAAAGAATTGGCTTCAGTTCCTGAAGTCCAGACTTTTGTAAAAGGAGTACTACATATACAGCCCCCGGTTGTGCCCCCAGTGGCTCCGTGGGATCTTAATGTAGTTTTGGATTTTCTCAAATTCCATTGGTTTGAGCCACTCAAATCGGTGGATTTGAAATATCTTACATGGAAAGTAACCATGCTACTGGCCCTGGCTTCAGCCAGGAGAGTGTCAGAATTGGCGGCTTTATCGTATAAAAGCCCATATCTGATTTTCCATTCGGACAGGGCAGAACTGCGGACGCGTCCTCAGTTTCTGCCTAAGGTGGTTTCAGCGTTTCACCTGAACCAGCCTATTGTGGTGCCTGCGGCTACTAGCGATTTGGAGGATTCCAAGTTGCTGGACGTTGTCAGGGCATTGAAAATATATATTTCAAGGACGGCTGGAGTCAGAAAATCTGACTCGCTGTTTATACTGTATGCACCCAACAAGCTGGGTGCTCCTGCTTCTAAGCAGACGATTGCTCGTTGGATTTGTAGCACAATTCAACTTGCACATTCTGTGGCAGGCCTGCCACAGCCTAAATCTATCAAGGCCCATTCCACAAGGAAGGTGGGCTCATCTTGGGCGGCTGCCCGAGGGGTCTCGGCATTACAACTCTGCCGAGCAGCTACGTGGTCGGGGGAGAACACGTTTGTAAAATTCTACAAATTTGATACCCTGGCTAAAGAGGACCTGGAGTTCTCTCATTCGGTGCTGCAGAGTCATCCGCACTCTCCCGCCCGTTTGGGAGCTTTGGTATAATCCCCATGGTCCTGACGGAGTCCCAGCATCCACTAGGACGTCAGAGAAAATAAGATTTTACTTACCGATAAATCTATTTCTCGTAGTCCGTAGTGGATGCTGGGCGCCCATCCCAAGTGCGGATTGTCTGCAATAGTTGTACATAGTTATTGTTACAAAAAAATCGGGTTGTTATTGTTGTGAGCCGTCTGTTCAGAGGCTCCTACGTTTGTCATACTGTTAACTGGGTTCAGATCACAGGTTGTACGGTGTGATTGGTGTGGCTGGTATGAGTCTTACCCGGGATTCAAAATCCTTCCTTATTGTGTACGCTCGTCCGGGCACAGTATCCTAACTGAGGCTTGGAGGAGGGTCATAGGGGGGGAGCCAGTGCACACCACCTAGTCCTAAAGCTTTTATTTTTGTGCCCTGTCTCCTGCGGAGCCGCTAATCCCCATGGTCCTGACGGAGTCCCAGCATCCACTACGGACTACGAGAAATAGATTTATCGGTAAGTAAAATCTTATTTTTCCGCCCAGCGCAGAATTTTGGTGGCTTCTGCCATTGCCACTCTGCTCCTTGTCCCGCCTTGGCGGTTTACATGAGCCACGGCTGTGACGTTGTCTGATTGAATCAGAACTGGTAGGTCGCGAAGAAGATACTCCGCTTGTCGTAGGCCGTTGTATATGGCCCTCAATTCCGGCACGTTGATGTGTAGACAAGCCTCCTGGCTTGACCATAGACCCTGAAAATTTCTTCCTTTTGTGACTGCTCCCCATCCTCGGAGGCTCGCGTTCGTGGTCACCAGAACCCAGTCTTGAATGCCGAACCTGCGACCCTCTAGAAGGTGAGCACTCTGCAGCCACCACAGGAGAGACACCCTGGAATTGGGGGACAGGCTTATCTTTTGATGTAGTTGCAGATGGGACCCTGAGCACTTGTCCAGAAGGTCCCACTGAAACGTCCTCGCATGGAACCTGCCGAAGGGCATGGCCTCGTAGGCTGCCACCATTTTTCCCAGAACTCGAGTGCATTGATGAACAGACACTCTTTTTGGTTTTAGCAGGTCCCTGACCATGTTCTGGAGATCCTGGGCTTTTTCCATTGGTAGAAAAACCCTCTTCTGTTCCGTGTCCAGAATCATGCCTAGGAATGATAGTCGAGTCATTGGAATCAACTGTGACTTTGGCAGATTGAGAATCCAACCGTGTTGTTGTAGCACTCTCAGGGAGAGCGACACGCTTTTCAGCAATTGATCTCTCGATCTCGCCTTTATCAGGAGATCGTCCAAGTACGGGATAATTGTGACTCCCTGCCTGCGCAGGAGCACCATCATTTCCGCCATCACTTTGGGCTTTCCACGGCCCGAGGATTTTCACCAAACGGCAACGTCTGAAACTGGTAATGACAGTCCTGTACCGCGAACCTCAGGTACTCCTGATGAGGAGGAAATATGGGGACATGAAGGTAGGCATCCTTCACGTCCAGCGACACCATAAAATCCCCTCCTTCCAGACTGGATATCACAGCCCGGAGTGATTCCATCTTGAATTTGAACTTTTTCAAGTACAGGTTTAGGGATTTTAGATTTAAAATGGGTCTGACCGAACCATCCGGCTTCGGGACCACGAACAGGGTTGAATAGTACCCTTTTCCCTGTTAGACCAGGGGAACCTTGACAATCACTTGCTGTTGACACAGCTTTTGAATTGCATCTAATACTACTTCCCTCTCCGGGGAAGAGGCTGGCAAGGCCGACTTGAAAATTCGGCGAGGGGGCACCTTTTCGAACTCCAGTTTGTAACCTTGGGATACAATTTCCAATGCCCAAGGATCCACGTCTGACAGAACCCAGACCTGGCTGAAGAGTCGAAGACGTGCCCCCACCGGCGCGGACTCCCTCACTGGAGCCCCAGCGTCATGCGGTGGATTTAGCAGAAGCCGGGGAGGACTTCTGCTCCTGGGAACTAGCCGAAGCAGGTGTTCTCTTACCTCTACCCTTACCTCTGGCGAGGAAAGAGGAGCCCCGACCTCTTCTGGACTTATGCGACCGAAAGGACTGCATCTGATATTGTGGAGTTTTCTTTTGCTGTGGGGGAAGAAAAGGCAAAAATTTAGATTTACCCGCGGTAGCTGTGGAAACCAGGTCCGCGAGACCATCCCCAAACAAAACTTCACCCTTGTAAGGTAAAACCTCCATATGCTTCTTTGAGTCGGCATCACCCGACCATTGGCGGGTCCACAGAGCTCGTCTCGCCGAAACTGCCATGGCGTTGGCTTTGGAACCAAGCAGCCCCACGTCTCTTTGAGCGTCTCTCATATATAAGACTGCGTCTTTAATGTGACCTAAAGTCAGTAAAATGGTATCCTTGTCCAGGGTATCAATGTCAGCTAATAAGGTATCTGTCCACGCTGCCACTGCGCTACACACCCAGGCCTGAGCAAAGCACCCATATGTGTATAAATAGATTTTAAGGTAGTTTCCTGTCTACGATCCGCAGGATCCTTGAGGGCTGCGGTGTCTGGAGACGGTAGCGCCACCTTCTTGGACAGACGCGTTAAAGCCTTGTCCACCCTGGGCGAGGATTCCCACCGTACCCTGTCCTTTGCAGGGAAAGGATACGCCATAAGGATCCTCTTGGGAATGTGCAGTTTTTTGTCTGGAGTTTCCCAAGCTTTTTCAAATAATTCGTTCAGTTCATGAGATGGAGGAAAAGTTACCTCCGGTTTCTTTTCCTTATACATGCGCACCCTCGTGTCAGGGACAGAGGGTTCATCTGTGATATGCAAAACATCTTTTATTGCCATAATCATATAATTAATACTTTTGGTCACCTTTGGGTGTAACCTTGCCTCATCATAGTCGACACTGGAGTCAGAATCCGTGTCGGTATCAGTGTCTTCTATTTGGGATAGGGGACGCTTTTGAGACCCTGACGGGCCCCGTGACCCAGTCAAATCCGTGGATTGACTCCCTGCTGTTTCCCTGGACTCCGCTTTGTCCATTCTCTTATGTAATAAGGTCACATTTGCATTTAAAATATTCCACATATCATACCAATCATGAGTCGGCGTTGCCGACGGAGACACCACAATCATCTGCTCCACCTCCTCCTTGGATGAGCCTTCCGCTTCAGACATGCCGACACATGCGTACCGACACCCCCACACACACACAGGGATATATCTATAAGGGGACAGTTCCCCAACAAGGCCCTTTGGAGAGACAGAGAGAGAGTATGCCAGCACACACCCAGCGCCAACTGACACTGGAACCAATTCCCAGATAAAGCGCTTTTATATATATTAACTGTGATATACACTCACTGCGCTGACATGTGCCCCCCCCCCCCCTCTTTTTCAGCCCTGTATCACCGTTCAGCAGGGGAGAGTCCGGGGAGCCAGCTTCTCTGCAGATCACTGTGGAGAAAATGGTGCTGGTTAGTGCTGTGAGACCAAGCTCCGCCCCCTCAGCGGCGGGCATCGGTCCCGCTCAAATGTACAAATAATGGCGGGGAATGTATATATCTACTGCCTCCGCAGCCCATATATTAAAAATGCCCGTCCAGAGGTTTATATTGCTGCCCAGGGCGCCCCCCCTGCGCCCTGCCCCATCAGTGCCTGTCAGTGTGTGTAATATGTGGGAGCAATGGCGCGCAGCGTTACCGCTGCGCGCTTACCTCAGGGAAGATCTGAAGTCTTCTGCCGCCTTTGAAGTCTTCTTTCTTCTTATACTCACCCGGCTTCTATCTTCCGGCTCTGCGAGGAGGACAGCGGCGCGGCTCTGGGACGAACGGCGGGGGGGAGACCTGCGTTCCGATCCCTCTGGAGCTAATGGTGTCCAGTAGCCTAAGAAGCAGAGCCTATCACTTAAGTAGGTCTGCTTCTCTCTCCTCAGTCCCACGATGCAGGGAGCCTGTTGCCAGCAGTGCTCCCTGAAAATAAAAAAACCTAACAAAATTCTTTTATCAGAGAAACTCAGTAAAGCTCCCCTGTAGTGCACCCATTCTCCTCTGGGCATAGAATCTAACTGAGGTCTGGAGGAGGGGCATAGAGGGAGGAGCCAGTGCACACCCATACTAAAAATAAGATTTTACTTACCGGTAAATTTATTTCTCGTAGTCCGTAGAGGATGCTGGGACTCAGTAAGGACCATGGGGAATAGACGGCTCCGCAGGAGATAGGGCACTTTAAGAAAGCTTTGGATTCTGGGTGTGCACTGGCTCCTCCCTCTATGCCCCTCCTCCAGACCTCAGTTAGGGAAACTGTGCCCAGAGGAGATGGACAGTACGAGGAAGGATTTTTGTAAACCTAAGGGCGAGATCCATACCAGCCACATCAATCACACCGTATAACTTGTGATCAACTACCCAGTTAACAGTATGAACAACAACATAGCCTCGGGTCAACCGATAAACTATAACATAACCCTTATGTAAGCAATAACTATAAACAAGTCTTGCAGAAGTCCGCACATGGGACGGGCGCCCAGCATCCTCTACGGACTACGAGAAATAGATTTACCGGTAAGTAAAATCTTATTTTCTCTAACATCCTTGAGGATGCTGGGAATCCGTAAGGACCATGGGGATTATACCAAAGCTCCCAAATGGGCGGGAGAGTGCGGATGACTCTGCAGCTCCGATTGAGCAAACAGGAGGTCCTCCTTAGCCAGGGTATCAAACTTATAGAACTTTGCAAAGGTGTTTGACCCCGACCAAGTAGCTGCTCGGCACAACTGTAATGCTGAGACCCCTCGGGCAGCCGCCCAAGAAGAGCCCACCTTCCTAGTGGAATGGGCCTTAACCGATTTAGGCAATGGTAATCCTGCCGTAGAATGCGCCTGCTGAATCGTGTTACAGATCCAGCGAGCAATAGTCTGCTTTGAAGCAGGAGCGCCAACCTTGTTGGCCGCATACAGAACAAACAGAGCTTCAGTCTTCCTGATCCTATCCGTTCTGGTCACATAAATCTTCAAAGCCCTGACCACATCCAGGGACTCGGAATCCTCCAAGTCCCGTGTAGCCACAGGCACAACAATAGGTTGGTTCACATGAAAAGATGAGACCACTTTTGGCAGAAATTGAGGACGAGTCCTCAACTCTGCCCTATCCACGTGAAAAACCAAGTATGGGCTTTTATGTGATAAAGCCGCCAATTCTGAAACACGCCTTGCCGAAGCTAATGCCAACAACATGACCACTTTCCACGTGAGGTATTTCAACTCCACTGTTTTGAGTGGTTCAAACCAAGGTGACTTGAGGAAACGTAACACCACGTTAAGATCCCAAGGCGCCACCGGAGGTACAAAGGGAGGCTGAATATGCAGAGGCCAATTCTCTTTGAAAGAAAATGGATAAGGCCGAAATTTGGACCTTTATGGACCCTAATTTTAGGCCCAAATTCACTCCTGTTTGAAGGAAGTGAAGCAGACGGCCCAAATGGAACTCCTCCGTAGGAGCAGCTCTGGCCTCACACCAAGAAACATATTTTCGCCATATACGGTGATAATGTTTCAACGTCACGTCTTTCCTAGCCTTGATCAGGGTAGGAATGACCTCCTCCGGAAACCCTTTTTCCGCTAGGATCCGGCGTTCAACCGCCATGCCGTCAAACGCAGCCGCGGTAAGTCTTGGAACAGACAGGGCCCCTGCTGCAGCAGGTCCTGCCTTAGAGGAAGAGGCCACGGATCTTCTGTGAGCAACTCTTGCAGCTCCGGATACCAAGTCCTCCGTGGCCAATCTGGAACAATGAGGATTGTTCTGACCCTGCTTATTCTTATTATTCTCAACACCTTGGGTATGAGAGGAAGAGGAGGAAACACATAGACCGATCTGAACACCCAAGGTGTCACCAGAGCGTCTACCGCCTGAGGATCCCTTGACCTGGCCAATACCGCTTTAGCTTTTTGTTGAGACGGGATGCCATCATGTCTATTTGAGGCAGTCCCCACCGACCCGTGATCTGTGCGAAGACTTCTTGATGAAGTCCCCACTCTCCCGGATGCAGGTCGTGCCTGCTGAGGAAGTCCGCCTCCCAGTTGTCCACCCCCGGGATGAACACTGCTGATAGTGCGCTTACATGGCCTTCCGCCCAGCGTAGAATCCTGGTCGCTTCTGCCATGGCCACTCTGCTCTTTATATGAGCCACTGCCGTGACATTGTCTGACTGAATCAGTACCGTTTTCCCCCAAAGCAATTCCTCCGCTTGACGCAGGGCGTTGTATATGGCCCTCAACTCCAGGACGTTGATGTGGAGACAAGTCTCTAGATTTGACCAGAGACCTTGGAAATTTCTTCCCAGTGTGACTGCTCCCCAGCCTCGGAGGCTTGCGTCCGTGGTCACCAGGACCCAGTCCTGAATGCCGAACCTGCGACCCTCTAGTAGGTGAGCACTGTGCAGCCACCACAGGAGAGATACCCTGGTCCTGGGAGACAGGGTGATCCTTTGATGCATTTGTCAATGGGACCCGGACCACTTGTCCAAGAGGTCCCATTGAAAAGTCCTCGCATGGAACCTGCCGAAGGGGATGGCCTCGTATGAAGCCACCATCTTCCCCAGAACCCGTGTGCAATGATGCACTGAAACCTTTTTTGGCTTTAATAGGTTCCTGACCAGGGCTATGAGCTCCTGAACCTTTTCGATCGGAAGAAAACCCTTTTTCTGGTCTGTGTCTAGAATCAGGCCCAAAAAGGTCAGACGCGTTGTAGGGACTAGCTGGGACTTCGGTATATTGAGAATCCAGCCGTGTAACTGCAACATCTTCATGGACAGAGACACGCTGTCCAGCAACTTCTCCCGAGATCTCGCCTTTCGCCTTTATGAGGAGATCGTCCAAGTATGGGATAATTGTGACACCCTGCCTGCGCAGGAGCACCATCATTTCCGCCATTACCTTGGTGAAAATTCTCGGGGCCGTGGAAAGCCCAAACGGCAACATCTGAAATTGGTAGTGACAGTCCTGCACTGCAAATCTCAGGAACGCCTGGTGAGGGGGGAATATCGGAACATGAAGGTAAGCATCCTTTATGTCCAGGGACACCATCCAATCCCCCCCCCCCTCCAGGCTGGCGATGACCGCCCTGAGTGATTCCATTTTGAACTTGAACCTCTTCAAGTACAGGTTCAGGGATTTTAGGTTTAAAATGGGTCTGACCGAACCGTCTGGTTTCGGGACCACAAACAGGGATGAGTAATATCCCTCTCCTTGCTGGAGATGAGGAACTGTGACAATCACCTGTTGAATATACAATTTTTGGATTGCTGCCAACACTCGCTCCCTCTCTGACGGGGAAGCCGGCAGAGCCGATTTGAAAAACCGGCGAGGAGGCAAGTGTTCGAATTCCAGCCTGTATCCCTAGAAACAATCTCTAATGCCCAGGGATCCACCTGCGAGTGAACCCAGACGTGGCTGAAAAACCGAAGACGAGCCCCCACTAGATCTGCCTCCCCCCGGGAAGCCCCAGCGTCATGCGGTGGACTTTGCAGATGCAGGGGAGGACTTCTGCTCCTGGGAACTAGCTGTGTGCAGCTTTGTTCCCTTGCCTTTTCCTCTGGCCACAAAGGACGATCCCCGTACCTTCTTGCTCTTATTGGAACGAAAGGACTGCATTTGATAATGAGGTGCCTTTTTTGTATGCTGCGGGGGGACATAAGGTAAGCAATTCGACTTACCAGCCGTAGCAGTAGAGACAAGGTCCGAGAGGCCGTCTCCAAACAACTCCTCCCCTTTGTAAGGCAAGGACTCCATATGCCGCTTTGAATCGGCGTCTCCCGTCCACTGTCGGGTCCACAAGAGCCGCCTAGCAGAAATAGACATAGCGTTTATTCTGGAGCTTAATAAACAAATGTCTCTTTGAGCATCTCTCATATACAAGGCAGCATCTCTGATATGCTCTATGGTCATTAAAATGGCATCCCTATCTAAGGTGTCAATCTCCGTAGATAAGGAATCTGCCCATGCCACAACAGCACTACAAACCCAGGCCGACGCCATAGCCGGTCTAACAATAGTACCTGAATGAGTGTAAATGTGCTTCATGGTAATTTCCTGCCTGCGATCAGCAGGATCCTTGAGGGAAGCCGTATCCTGAGAAGGCAGTGCCACCTTTTTGGATAAGCGTGTCAGCGCCTTGTCTACTTTAGGCGAAGATTCCCATCGTATCCTATCCGTTTGTGGAAAAGGATACGCCATAAGAATCCTTTTGGGAACTTGTGGTCTCCTATCTGGAGATTCCCAAGCCTTTTCGCACAATTCGCTCAGCTCAAATGAGGACGGAAAGGTGACCTCAGGCTTTTTCCCTTTATACATGTGTACCCTCGTGTCAGGGACAGGGGGTTCCTCAGTAATATGCAAAACCTCTTTAATGGCAATAATCATGTACCGAATACCTTTTGCCACCCTCTGCTGTAATTTTGCATCTTCATAGTCGACACTAGAGTCAGTATCCGTGTCGGTATCTGTGTCATCGATCTGGGATATGGTACGCTTCTGAGACCCCGAAGGTCCTGGCGCCACAGGGACAGGCATGGTCTGGCTACCTGACTGATCCCTAGCTTCAGCCTTGTCTAACCTTTTATGCAATAGATTGACATTTGCATTTAAGACATTCAGCATATCCACCCATTCCGGTGTCGGCGTTGCAGACGGCGACATGACATTCAAGCACTCCCCCTCCACATTAAGCGAGCCTTCCTCGTCAAACATGTCGACACACGCGTACCGACACACTTCACACACACACACACACACACACACACACACACACACACACACAGAGGGAAACTCTTTTCTGAAGACAGTATCCCCTTTAAGGCCCTTTGGAGAGACAGAGAGAGAGTATGCCAGCACACACCCCAGCGCTATACCCCTGGAAAAAAAACACAGAATGCCCTTTTCCAGAAGCGCTGAGTAGTAATAAAACGCCAATTATGTGCCCCCCCCCCCCCTCTCCTTCAAACCCCCTTTCACCGTGTGTAAAGCAGTGGAGAGTCCGGGGAGCTTCCTCTCAGCGGTGCTGTGGAGAGAAAATGGCGCTGGTGAGTGCTGAGGGAGAAGCCCCGCCCCCTCGGCGGCGGGCTTCTGTCCCGCTCAAAGTTATTAAAAAATGGCGGGGGCTCTTTTATATACATGTACAGTGCCCACCTGTACATGTATATTGTCTTTTGCCATAAGAGAGGTGTTATATTGCTGCCCAGGGCGCCCCCCCCTGCGCCCTGCACCCTTACAGTGACCGGAGTGTGTGAGGTGTATGGGAGCAATGACGCACAGCTGCAGTGCTGTGCGTTACCTCAGTGAAGCTCTGAAGGCTTCTGCCGCCTGAGACATCTTCTGACTTCGTTTCTTCTGGCTCTGTGAGGAGAACGGCGGCGCGGCTCTGGGAGTGAACGCCCAGGACGAACCTGTGTTCACCCCCTCTGGAGCTAATGGTGTCCAGTAGCCGAGGAAGCAGAGCCTATCATTTAAGAAGGTCTGCCCCTCTCTCCTCAGTCCCTCGATGCAGGGAGCCTGTTGCCAGCAGTGCTCCCTGTAAAAATATAGAAAAAATCCAAACAAAAATGCTTTCTAGGCAGAGAACTCAGGGGAGCTCCCTTCAGTGCACCCAATTCCCTTTGGGCACAGTGTAAAACTGAGGTCTGGAGGAGGGGCATAGAGGGAGGAGCCAGTGCACACCCAGAATCCAAAGCTTTCATAAAGTGCCCTATCTCCTGCGGTGCCCGTCTATTCCCCATGGTCCTTACGGAGTCCCAGCATCCTCAAGGACGTTAGAGAAAGTTCTTCATAGTGCCCATGTCTCCTGCGGAGCCCGTCTATACCACATGGTCCTTACGGAGTCCCCAGCATCCTCTAGGACGTAAGAGAAATTATCAATGGAAATCAAATTTATTAACCCATGGAGGTCTGGATTTGGAGTCACACTCAAAATCAAAGTGGAAAAACACACTACCGGCTGATCCAACTTTGATGTAATGTCCTTAGAAGAAGTCAAAATGAGGCTCAGTAGTGTGTGTGGCCTCCCCGTGCCTGTATGACCTCCCTACAACGCCTGGGCATGCTCCTGATGAGGTGGCGGATGGTCTCCTGAGGGATCTCCTCCCAGACCTGGACTAAAGCATCCGCCAACTCCTGGACAGTCTGTGGTGCAACATGGCATTGGTGGATGGAGCAAGACATGATGTCCCAGATGTGCTCAATTGGATTCAGGTCTGGGGAACGGGCGGGCCAGTCCATAGCATCAATGCCTTCGTCTTGCAGGAACTGCTGACACACTCCAGCCACATGAGGTCTAGCATTGTCTTGCATTAGGAGGAACCCAGGGCCAACCGCACCAGCATATGGTCTCACAAGGGATCTGAGGATCTCATCTCGGTACCTAATGGCAGTCAGACTACCTCTGGTGAGCACATGGAGGGCTGTGCGGCCCCCCAAAGAAATGCCACCCCACACCATTACTGACCCACTGCCAAACCGGTCATGCTGGAGGATGTTGCAGGCAGCAGAACCTTCTCCTTGGCGTCTCCAGACTCTGTCACGTCTGTCACATGTGCTCAGTGAGAAACTGCTTTCATCTGTGAAGAGCACAGGGCGCCATTGGCGAATATGTTGGGCTGTAAGCACAACCCCCACCTGTGGATGTCAGGCCCTCATACCACCCTCATGGAGTCTGTTTCTGATCGTTTGAGTAGACACATGCACATTTGTGGCTTGCTGGAGGTCATTTTGCAGGGCTCTGGCAGTGCTCCTCCTGTTCCTCCTTGCACAAAGGTGGAGGTAGCGGTCTTGCTGCTGGGTTGTTGCCCTCCTACGGCCTCATCCACATCTCCTGATGTACTGGCCTGTCTCCTGGTAGCGCCTCCATGCTCTGGACACTACGCTGACAGACACAGCAAACCTTCTTGCCACAGCTTGCATTGATGTGCCATCCTGGATGAGCTGCACTACCTGAGCCACTTGTGTGGGTTGTAGACTCCGTCTCATGCTACCACTAGAGTGAAAGCACAGCCAGCTTTCAAAAGTGACCAAAACATCAGCCAGAAAGCATAGGAGCTGAGAAGTGGTCTGTGGTCACCACCTGCAGAACAACTCCTTTTTCTCTGACGTCCTAGTGGATGCTGGGGACTCCGTAAGGACCATGGTGAATAGCGGCTCCGCAGGAGACTGGGCACAAAAGTAAAGCTTTAGGACTACCTAGTGTGCACTGGCTCCTCCCCCTATGACCCTCCTCCAAGCCTCAGTTAGATTTTTGTGCCCGAACGAGAAGGGTGCACACTAGGTGGCTCTCATGAGCTGCTTAGTGAAAAGTTTAGTTTTAGGTTTTTTATTTTCAGTGAGACCTGCTGGCAACAGGCTCACTGCATCGAGGGACTAAGGGGAGAAGAAGCGAACTCACCTGCGTGCAGAGTGGATTGGGCTTCTTAGGCTACTGGACACCATTAGCTCCACAGGGATCGAACACAGGCCCAGCCATGGAGTCCGGTCCCAGAGCCGCGCCGCCGGCCCCCTTACAGAGCCAGAAGCAAGAAGAGGTCCGGAAAATCGGCGGCAGAAGACATCCTGTCTTCACCAAGGTAGCGCACAGCACTGCAGCTGTGCGCCATTGCTCCTCAGCACACTTCACACTTCGGTCACTGAGGGTGCAGGGCGCTAGGGGGGGCGCCCTGAGCAGCAATAAAAACACCTTGGCTGGCGAAAATACATCACATATAGCCCCCAGGGCTATATGGATGAATTTTAACCCCTGCCAGAATCCATAAAAAAGCAGGAGAAAAGTCTGCGAAAAAGGGGCGGAGCCTATCTCCTCAGCACACTGGCGCCATTTTCCCTCACAGCTCCGTTGGAGGGAAGCTCCCTGGCTCTCCCCTGCAGTCACTACATTACAGAAAGGGTTAAAAAAGAGAGGGGGGCACTAATTAGGCGCAGTATTAACAATACAGCAGCTATAAGGGGAAAAACACTTATATAAGGTTATCCCTGTATATATATAGCGCTCTGGTGTGTGCTGGCAAACTCTCCCTCTGTCTCCCCAAAGGGCTAGTGGGGTCCTGTCCTCTATCAGAGCATTCCCTGTGTGTGTGCTGTGTGTCGGTACGTTTGTGTCGACATGTATGAGGAGGAAAATTATGTGGAGGCGGAGCAAATTGCCTGTAATAGGGATGTCACCCCCTAGGGGGTCGACACCTGAGTGGGTGAACTGTTGGAAGGAATTAACAGTGTCAGCTCTTTACAAAAGATAGTGGTTGACATGAGACAGCCGGCTACTCAGCTTGTGCCTGTCCAGACGTCTCATAGGCCGTCAGGGGCTCTAAAGCGCCCGTTACCTCAGATGGCAGATACAGACGCCGACACGGATACTGACTCCAGTGTCGACGGTGAAGAGACAAGTGTGACTTCCAGTAGGGCCACACGTTACATGATTGAGGCAATGAAAAATGTTTTACACATTTCTGATAATACGAGTACCACCAAAAGGGGTATTATGTTCGGTGAGGAAAAACTACCTGTAGTTTTCCTGAATCTGAGAAATTAAATGAGGTGTGTGATGAAGCGTGGGTTTCCCCCGATAAAAACTGATAATTTCTAAAAAGTTATTGGCATTATATCCTTTCCCGCCAGAGGTTAGGGTGCGTTGGGAAACACCCCCTAGGGTGGATAAAGCGCTCACACGCTTGTAAAAACAAGGGCTCTACCCTCTCCTGAGATGGCCGCCCTTAAGGATCCTGCTGATAGAAAGCAGGAGGGTATCCTAAAATGTATTTACACACATACTGGTGTTATACTGCGACCAGCAATCGCCTCAGCCTGGATGTGCAGTGCTGGGTTGGCGTGGTCTGATTCCCTGACTGAGAATATTGATACCCTAGATAGGGACAGTATATTATTGCCTATAGAGCATTTAAAAGATGCATTTCTATATATGCGTGATGCACAGCGGAATATTTGCCGACTGGCATCAAGAGTAAGTGCGTTGTCCATTTCTGCCAGAAGAGGGTTATGGACACGACAGTGGTCAGGTGATGCGGATTCCAAACGGCATATGGAAGTATTGCCTTATAAAGGGGAGGAGTTATTTGGGGTCGGTCTTTCAGACCTGGTGGCCACGGCAACAGCTGGGAAATCCACGTTTTTACCCCAGGTCGCCTCTCAACATAAGAAGATGCCGTATTATCAGGCGCAGTCCTTTCGTTCCCATAAGGGCAAGCGGGCAAAAGGTTCCTCATTTCTGCCCCGTGACAGAGGAAGAGGAAAAAGGCTGCAGAAATCAGCCAGTTCCCAGGAACAGAAGCCCTCTCCCGCCTCTGCCAAGCCCTCAGCATGACGCTGGGGCTTTACAAGTGGACTCAGGCACGGTGGGGGCCCGTCTCAAGAATTTCAGCGCGCAGTGGGCTCACTCGCAAGTAGACCCCTGGATCCTTCAGGTGGTATCTCAGGGGTACAAATTGGAATTCGAGACGTCTCCCCCTCGCCGTTTCCTAAAGTCGGCTTTACCGACGTCTCCCTCCGACAGGGAGGCAGTTTTGGAAGCCATTCACAAGCTGTATTCCCAGCAGGTGATAATCAAGGTACCCCTCCTGCAACAGAGAAAGGGGTATTATTCCACACTGTTGTGGTACCGAAGCCGGACGGCTCGGTGAGACCGATTTTAAATCTAAAATCTTTGAACACTTACATACAGAAGTTCAAATTCAAGATGGAGTCACTCAGAGCAGTGATTGCGAACCTGGAAGAAGGGGACTACATGGTGTCTCTGGACATCAAGGATGCTTACCTTCATGTCCCAATTTACCCTTCTCACCAAGGGTACCTCAGGTTTGTGGTACAGAACTGTCACTATCAGTTTCAGACGCTGCCGTTTGGATGGTCCACGGCACCCCGGGTCTTTACCAAGGTAATGGCCGAAATGATGATACTCCTTCGAAGGAAGGGAGTTTTAGTTATCCCTTACTTGGACGATCTCCTGATAAGGGTAAGATCCAGAGAACAGTTGGAGGTCGGTGTAGCACTATCTCAGGTAGTGTTGCGGCAGCACGGTTGGATTCTCAATATTCCAAAATCGCAGCTGGTTCCGACGACTCGTCTTCTGTTCCTAGGGATGATCCTGGACACAGTCCAGAAAAAGGTGTTTCTCCCGGAGGAGAAAGCCAGGGAGTTATCCGAGCTAGTCAGGAACCTCCTAAAACCGAGCCAAGTCTCAGTGCATCAATGCACAAGGGTTATGGGAAAAATGGTGGCTTCCTACGAAGCAATCCCATTCGGCAGATTCCACGCAAGAACTTTCCAGTGGGACCTGCTGGACAAATGGTCCGGGTCGCATCTTCAGATGCATCAGCGGATAACCCTGTCACCAAGGACAAGGGTGTCCCTCCTGTGGTGGTTGCAGAGTGCTCATCTTCTAGAAGGCCGCAGATTCGGCATTCAGGACTGGGTCCTGGTGACCACGGATGCCAGCCTGCGAGGCTGGGGAGCAGTCACACAGGGAAGGAATTTCCAGGGCTTATGGTCAAGCCTGGAGACATCACTTCACATAAATATCCTGAAGCTAAGGGCCATTTACAATGCTCTAAGCTTAGCAAGACCTCTGCTTCAAGGTCAGCCGGTGTTGATCCAGTCGGACAACATCATGGCAGTCACCCACGTAAACAGACAGGGTGGCACAAGAAGCAGGAGGGCAATGGCAGAAGCTGCAAGGATTCTTCGCTGGGCGGAAAATCATGTGATAGCACTGTCAGCAGTATTCATTCCGGGAGTGGACAACTGGGAAGCAGACTTCCTCAGCAGACACGACCTCCACCCGGGAGAGTGGGGACTTCACCCAGAAGTCTTCCACATGAGTATAAACCGTTGGGAAAAACTCGACAGGTATTGCGCCAGGTCAAGGGACCCTCAGGCAATAGCTGTAGACGCTCTGGTAACACCGTGGGTGTACCGGTCAGTGTATGTGTTCCATCCTCTGCCTCTCATACCCAAGGTACTGAGAATTATAAGATGGAGAGCAGTAAGCACTATATTCGTGGCTCCGGATTGGCCAAGAAGGACTTGGTAACCGGAACTTCAAGAGATGCTCACGGAGGATCCGTGGCCTCTACCTCTAAGAAGGGACCTGCTCCAGCAAGGACCCTGTCTGTTCCAAGACTTACCGCGGCTGCGTTTGGCGGCATGGCGGTTGAACGCCGGATCCTGAAGGAAAAAGGCATTCCGGATGAAGTCATCCCAATCCTGATCAAAGCCAGGAAGAATGTAACCGCAAAACATTATCACCGCATTTGGCGAAAATATGTTGCGTGGTGCGAGGCCAGTAAGGCCCGACGGAGGAATTTCAACTGGGTCGATTCCTACATTTCCTGCAAACAGGAGTGTCTATGGGCCTGAAATTGGGGTCCATTAAGGTTCAAATTTCGGCCCTGTCAATTTTCTTCCAAAAAGAACTAGCTTCAGTCCCTGAAGTTCAGACGTTTGTAAAAGGGGTACTGTATATACAGCCTCCTTTTGTGCCTCCAGTGGCACCTTGGGATCTCAATGTAGTTTTTGGGTTCCAAAAGTCACATTGGTTTGAACCACTTAAATCTGTGGAGTTAAAATATCTCACATGGTAAGTGGTCATGCTGGTGGCCCTGGCTTGGGCCAGGCGCGTGTCAGAATTGGCGGCTTTATCCTGTAAAAGCCCTTATCTGACTTTCCATTCGGACAGGGCGGAATTGAGGACTCGTCCTCAGTTTCTCCCTAAGGTGGTTTCAGCGTTTCATCTGAACCAACCTATTGTGGTGCCTGCGGCTACTAGGGACTTGGAGGACTCCAAGTTGCTAGACGTTGTCAGGGCCCTGAAAATATATGTTTCCAGGACGGCTGGAGTCAGAAAATCTGACTCGCTGTTTATCCTGTATGCACCCAACAAGCTGGGTGCTCCTGCTTCTAAGCAGACTATTGCTCGTTGGATTTGTAGTACAATTCAGCTTGCACATTCTGTGGCAGGCCTGCCACAGCCAAAAATCTGTAAATGCCCACTCCACAAGGAAGGTGGGCTCATCTTGGGCGGCTGCCCGAGGGGTCTCGGCTTTACAACTTTGCCGAGCAGCTACTTGGTCAGGAGCAAATACGTTTGTAAAATTCTACAAATTTGATACCCTGGCTGAGGAGGACCTGGAGTTCTCTCATTTGGTGCTGCAGAGTCATCCGCACTCTACCGCCCGTTTGGGAGCTTTGGTATAATCCCCATGGTCCTTACGGAGTCCCCAGCATCCACTAGGACGTCAGAGAAAATAAGAATTTACTTACCGATAATTCTATTTCTCGTAGTCCGTAGTGGATGCTGGGCGCCCATCCCATGTGCGGATTGTCTGCAATACTGGTACATAGTTATTGTTACCAAAAATCGGGTTATTGCTGTAGTGAGCCATCTTTTCTAGAGGCTCCTCTGTTATCATGCTGTTAACTGGGTTTAGATCACAAGTTATACGGTGTGATTGGTGTGGCTGGTATGAGTCTTACCCGGGATTCAAAATCCTTCCTTATTGTGTACGCTCGTCCGGGCACAGTATCCTAACTGAGGCTTGGAGGAGGGTCATAGGGGGAGGAGCCAGTGCACACCAGGTAGTCCTAAAGCTTTACTTTTGTGCCCAGTCTCCTGCGGAGCCGCTATTCCCCATGGTCCTTACGGAGTCCCCAGCATCCACTACGGACTACGAGAAATAGAATTATCGGTAAGTAAATTCTTATTATTGGGGGTGTCTTGCTAATTGCCTATAATTTCCACCTGTTGTCTATTCCATTTGCACAACAGCATGTGAACTTGATTGTCAATCAGTGTTGCTTCCTAAGTGGTCAGTTTGATTTCACAGAAGTGGGATTGACTTGGAGTTACATTGTGTTGTTTAAGTGTTCCCTTTATTTTTTTGAGCAGTGTATATATATATATATCAGTGACGTGCGGTGGGGTGAGGCAGAGCGTTCCGAAACAGGAAGAAACCTGCCGCGCCCTCTGAACTGCTGCGAAAGGTAGGTAGAAGGAGATGTCACAAAATCTCCAAGGGGCAATATGACAAAGAGAGGTACTACTACCTAACCGCGCTGTACAACACAATGACAAATTACGTACAAGTGTAATAGAAATGTCCCAACAGTGGAGGGAAATCTTAAATGTCTCAAATTTTGGAAGAGTCTTTGATCTTGAAAAGAAGTATTCGGAGAGGCAAAGTTCCTGAAAAAGGAGAGGATTTTTACGGGATACACACCGTACTCACGTAGTCGACGGAAGGTCAAAGTTCATAGGGTTTCTTTTCCCATCAGAAATTCATTAAATCGATGTCCATAGGGAGAGGGATCTTCGAGGGCTGATGTATAATTTCCTCGGAAATAAAAATAAGGAAACTGATAGTGTAGTATATCTCAACAATGAGGAAGTAGATGATGAAGGGGAACTGAATTTTTTTCTGAACAGTGGGAAGAGATTTGGCGTACCAAACTTACGTTGGTACGTGTATGAATCCTCATATAAAGGTATCTTTAGTAAAAAATTCAGAGGAAGGGATATCCTAAAAGAGTGAAGGATTTGTTCTAGGTACACACCGTACTCACGTTGATCAAGTGTACTGGAAGCTCATAAAGGTTTCTTTTTTCCGTTCAGTATTTCGTCTGGTTGAAGTCCTCTTATAGATACTTTTTCATATCGATGGACGATCTCCCAGTCGAACCGGAAACAGAATTAACGAAGAAACCAATGATATGGTAAATCCCACCCGTATGAGGGATAGTGAGGGTGAAAGGGGAATAGTGCAGACAATGGAAACGTACCGAACTTACATAGGCTTAAGTAAAAGTCCTCATATAAAGGTATCTCTAACAGAGGGTAATTGAGACAGGATCTAAAATGGTGCGTACCAAACTCACATGGGGAAGGTGAGAAGCGAAGCTCGTAAAGGTATCTTTGGGTGATTTCACATCTAGTTCTCCTACCGGAGTCAGCACTAATTTTCCTGCAGGATGAGTGATTCCAGCCTTCCCCTTCTTTCTGCTTTCTCTCGTGATACCACAGGAAACAAGCAGGAACAGGGAACCAATTGTTTGGTGATTGTTGGTCAATTTACGTATCAGAGTATGTGGAGGAGGGTGTCCCTCCTATGTTACACATATGTTCATAACAGAGGGGTTACCCAAATTTTATAAATAAAAAAAAACAGGTTTAATAATAAATCCTTAAAAGATACATCCACAGTGAAGTATGTGGAGACACAGGTAACTTGGGGGGACAGATGAAAAAACAGAACCTTGAAGGTGGTGATGTCCGGACCGTCACACTTCTAGGGACTTTACCCCCAAGTAAACAGGTGTCCTTCAGCTACAACCAACGCATTTCGACATACAGTCTTTCTCAAGGTAAGTGTGCAGAGTGATTACTGTCCTTATATACCAGGAAATCCTGGTTTCTCCCCTTAGGGGGCGGGGACAGGCAATAAATACCAAAACATACAGTCAATCCCAATTATTGGGCTATAAAATTAAAATACATGGTGCTTTTTAATACCTTACACATGACACATTATTATACATTCCCTACATGGCAAAGAAGGTCCTAAAAAACGTTAATTGATGGCCTGCGTTCCAAATCCCTTGGAACGCACGCCACTTCCTGCGGATATCCGGTCCGGGCCTAACAAGGTCTCGGAAGTTAATAGACAAGGGATCTATAGGGAAGGGGGCCGTACAGGCGGAGCCACCGTCACTGACCAGTGACGTCCCGGGGGGGAATGGAGTGGGAAAAGTGGCGTCGCTCGCATCCTTCCGTGCGCGCCGCAGCGTGTGCGTTCCACACACCCGGAAGTTCCAGCCACGCGCGCCATCCATTAGGGCTGTGCGTTCCATACATCCGGAAATACGGATCTTAATGCACGTCACGGTGGGGGCGTGCTGAAAGTGGCATCCCGTACGTAGGAGCAGGACACGATGTGCGTTCCAAGGGATACTGTGGTGTGCGTTTCACCAACCCGAAAGCCCCCTGGTGTCAACCAATACAGTAATGGAACATAATGGTGAATAGACATACCTATACGAAACTACTTGTGATGAAACTTATGTGCAATAAAAAGGCTTATGTTCAATAAAAGGGACATTATAAAAACATAACTAGGGACTGAAGGGTTAACTCTTCTGTGCTTTGTAAATATTACTTTTTATATGATCAATTTCCTTATAATAGTTACAGTGTAAAAGTGAATATTTCTATTTCCCTAGTGAAGGGTTAAAACATGCTATATGAACTCTTATGTGTTTGCATGGATGCGTGCTGCCCTGTGCTAGGTGCCTTTGTCTCTCATACAGATACCAGGCCTGTGTGGGTCTGGCATCCAAGGTCAGTTCCATACTAGATGAAACTTGTTCTTTCTACCCAAATATACTGTGTTACAAAAACTTTGTAATATGTTTGAGAAACTTGTAGAAAACCCATATATGGACATCCGCCTTTTTTTGTTCTGCCTGGTAACTATTAACGAACCAATGGGAGTGTAACGACATGTCAGTTACACCCATATGCATTGTCATATATACTTTTGTTAACTTCATAATAAACAGTGTGAATTTTTACTGCTTGTGTTGTGCATGTAACTGATAGCGTAAAGGTTTACACTCCCAGACGTCTGAGAGGCCATCACATCGAGGGTTAAAGAATATAAGGGCAGATCCTTTCAGCTGGGGGCTATGTCCGGAATTCAGTGATCGTCCCTGAATGGTAAAAATAGAGAATTTATTGTCTGTCTTTGCCATACAGGATTGCGGTCATACACTGAAGCTGAATCCGTGTCAGTGTTCCGGGAACACGTGACAAGGTAATATTTAAGTCCGGGACTTAATATTACGAAGTTTTATGTAAAAGCATAAAACAGGTATCAGGGATACCATAGAATCTTTAATGTCTGGGACTTAAAGATACGTCTGAGAAAGGACCAGGAGTCCAAGCGCAATTCTCCAAAGACGTTAGTATCTGGGATACTTAAACATAGACCTGGGGTCTATACATAACGTAGATTATACCTCGATCTGATCGTCTATATATATATTCTTGTATGTTTGTAGTGAGATAAGTTCTTATATTTGGTCCAGACGGCTGGTAAGTTTTCGTCTGCCAGATATCTTTACTCAAACACTTTTCTTGCTTCCTGTCTAAAACGCTGTATTTTTCTGACATCTTGTACGAATGGTAAGTATCGTACCGTCAAAAGATTTCATGTTCTCACTATACAGATAATATTGTGATATTGTCAATGACTAATTAACTGGTTAGCTGATGCATGTATAGTAGAGTTGTAAATTTTAGATATTTTCCTTTAAAGTTGTACTGTTGATTTATATTACTGTCTGACAATGGGCTCTAGTCAGAGTAAAAAAACCTGCATATTCCCCGCCCCTCCCTGGTGAGACATGCAAGATGTATGTCGCCCGCAACTCTACCTCAGAGTATTACTTAGTTAACCCATGGGTGGATAATTTAGCGGGATGGACAGAGAAAGCAGGACAGGACCCATTCCTACGGGAAGGCAGTAATTACCCTTTCTATATGGAGATTTAAGAAAAAATGTCAGTTTAGCACAGAAGCGAAGCTGCAGAGAACTGTAAATCTTTGAAAATCCCTCTCGCCTCCCCCCTTTGCATTCCAATGTATCCTGCGCTCAGAGACACAAATCTCTTGGCAGCAGTAACCCTTTCACACTAGATGGGATCGCCTCCAACTTCACTGCTGGAGGGTGCGTCCACTAGCTCTATCCCTAGCACCAATAACCCAGAGTTTAGATAATAGTAAAACACTGTCCCAAGCCCACCATTACCCTCGATGGCTGTATATCTTATTTGCGCAAAGCTTGCAAAGGACGCAGCTATACACATATGAAGGAAGGCTTTTTTGCCTGTGCTTTTTTTTTTGCCTGTCGCTGTGGCTTGTAAACAGAAACCTTCATAGTCTGTTACTGCGTTTTGGAAAAGGTTTAAGGACTGCTGGACAGATGACGCTGGCTTACCTTTGCTTAACTCAGAAAGCTTACTCATTTCCCCACCCACTCATGCCTATCAGAGCTCCGGACGCTTTGACAGACAGAACCAACCCCGCAGTCAGGGAAGATTCCAAAGACCCCGCGCACTGACGGGGCCCGGAGGAGGGTATCCCAGCCTTTATTCAACTCTCCCGTCATAGTAAAGATTCACCTCTGCTGCCACTTATTATAAATGGAAGTAAAATTCCCTTTTTAGTGGACAGCGGTGCAACAACCAGTGTTTTGTGTTCTGACCTATGCAGTATCCCCTCTCACCAGAAAAGATAGAAGGTCTCCGCCCCATGATACAGCAATTCTTACAACAGGGTATTCTCAGACATATTGTATCACCATACTGTACTCCTGTGAACCCTGTTGCCAAAGCTGATGGCAGTATAAGATTTGTACAGAATCTCAGAGCGATCAATCAGTTAATTGTCCCAGATGTAAACTCACTCATTTCTGCAATCCCTGCAGATGCTGCGTTCTTCTCTGTAATTGATTTGAAGAATGCCTTTTTTTTTCAGCATACCTGTAGATTCACAGACACAATTACTTTTTGCCTTTTCTTTTGAGGGTAAACAACTTACCTGGTGCAGATTATTGACGCACCTGTTGTCTCCAGGCCACATTGGGGCCCTGGCAACCTCACCATGGTTCAGTCCTGCTACAGTATGCAGATGATCTGCTGCTCTGTAGTAAAACTGAGGAGGCCTGCCGAGAGGATGGTGTTTCATTACTAAACTGGCTTTGTGAATGTGGACACAAGGTGTCCAAAATAAAAATGCAATGGTGTAAAAAGCATGTTGATTACTTAGGTTTTGTGCTCACTCAGGGAGAGAGGAAAATCAGTCCACAACGCATACAGTCTGTATTGGGCCTGGTCACCCCAACTACCCAGAAGGAACTACTGTCCTTCCTGGGTATGGTAAATTACTGCAGACAGTGGATATCTCATTGCTCTTATTATGATAACATTTTGAGACAAGCCACACTGAAGGACAAACCTAAAACTGTACAATGGTCACAAGAAATGTTAACTGCATATGAAAGTTTAAAATGTATGTTGATGAAAAGTCCGGCACTTGGCCTCCCCAATTATGTACTACCTTTCCATCTATATGCAAGGGACAATTGTAAAACCATGGCGGGGGTGCTCACACAGTTTCATGGAGGGAAGTTGCGCCCCGTGGCATTTTTTTCCCAAAGTCATGCCAGTGTCTGTGCAAGGTATGCCTGCCTGCCTCAGGGCTTTGGCAGCCTGTGCAATGGTTGCAGAAATGGCCACTACCCTCACTTTGGGCCACATCACAGTACTCCACACCACACATGATGTCCTGGCAATACTTAAAAGCTTACACACACAGCACATGTCAGCACAACGCCTTAGTGGATATGAAGTACTCCTTTTGAGTAACCCTACCCTTACCATCAAGTACACTGCTAGTTCTTCTGGCCCTGCACCCATTCTCAATGCCCTTTTAGGCTTGAAAGGTCCCGAGGATGAATCACCCGACCTACATGACTGTGCTGCTTCCATTGAAGCTGAAACTTCTCCCAGACTTGACATGTCTCCCGTTCCCATACCAGGCGCAGACATAGTTTTGTTGACGGCTCCTGTAGTGGGCCCAATGACAATACATGCCAGGCTGGCTATGCCATTGTCACCCTCCCTGATACTGTGTTGGAAACCCTGCCAATGCCTTATCAGTCCGCGCAGGCTGCAGAACTCATTGCACTCACTGGAGCATGTCCCTCCCTTGACAGCGTCCATCTGCTCACTCAACTTCAAGCTGCTGCGACTAGTGCTGATCTCTCCGACTGAACTTACCCAATTCTGCAGAAAAAATCCTAAATCAGGATTAATCTGCAAAGAGGGGAAACCCTGTATACCCCAGTCCAGTGCCCCTTTGCTCGTTGCCCAGTGCCGTGGTGTTGGTCACCGTGGTGAAGCCACAACACTCCTCCTACTAACCAATGATTTTTATGTTACTAATGCCAAATCACTTGTGGACCAGTATGTTAGCAGATGCATCACTTGCCTCAGGAACAACCCTAATAAAGCTAAACACCAGCATCTTGAATACCCCACAAAAAACTCTAGGATACTCACCCTTTGAAATACTAATGGGTAGACCCTTTTCCTACACCCTGGGCTAAGAAACCACTAGTAATACAGGAAGGAGATCTAGAACTCATCAGAGAAGAGTATGTCAGGTCCCTGATAACAAAACTGAATGAAATTGAACATGAGGTTGTTTGTAAAAACCCTTTGAATCCACAGGAACCTACACACCCCTTTAAAGTCAGAGACAGAGTCGTGGTGAAGGTGCTCCCCAGGAACAAGAGCCCAGGAGACTTCACCTATGGTCCAGAGACAGAGGTCGTAGCAGTTACCCGGACAGCAGTCCTGACAGAGGAAAGTCCTGCCTGGATCCATGCATCCCGAGTAAAAAAGGTTCCTAGACCAGACCTAGAGAGGGAAGCAAGTGATTCCAGTGAGGTACGAACCGGGGCAGACAGCCCTGACCTCCCACCTAGCGAAGAAAGAAGAACAGAAGAAGATGAGGAACCTGTCCCCTATCTCTATCCTGGGGACTATCTCGATAGCCCTACTGGCCCTCATTCACCTCACAATATGTGAAGTCGACATCACACAAACAAATGGGATCCCCACCTTGTGGTATAATTCCTCTAACACACACGTAGCCACATACATCCTTGATTATTTCATGTTCCCTAAACTTGCTGACAACAAACATTTCATACAGCAGAAAAGGAAATCAGGAATGTCTGAGACAGTATATATTTGTGTTACTGACGAATGGTACTATGACATTAGATATTATGGATCTAATTGTAATTCCTGGGAAGCTGTGGGGTGGAATACAGGAGCAGATTGGAAATATGGCCCATCATTTGCAAAAAATAGATATAGCAAATATCCCCAAAACAAACCTTTAAAGCCCCATATTGCCACTTCTAAAGATATGGTGGCTATTACTAACCCTACCTTTGAAGACACCCTAGCTATTGAAACTGGTTTCCCTGACATTAATTTTTGGTTGGAATGGATGAAGTATAGTGCTAACAAACACAATAAAAGCAACTGTTATGTCTGTGGCAAATCTAGGCCCCACCTAGGTACAGTGCCCCTTAATATACCCCTAGAACAGGAAAATTGTTTTTTTCAGCCTTTTTAATGACACCAAAACAAATGACAGTCAGTGCGAAATGTGGAAAAGGGAATATCCCATATTGTCAAAAAATCCCAACCCAGGAAGCACCATAACCATATATCCTGGAAACTATACCTGTTATACATCTAACACCACCACAGGGAGAAATTTAAAAGGAGCCTCACTCAAGAATCATGTCATATAATAATCATGATTCTAAGAGGGGATTGAAGGGTTAACTCTTCTGTGCTTTGTAAATATTACTTTTTATATGATCAATTTCCTTATAATAGTTACAGTGTAAAAGTGAATATTTCTATTTCCCTAGTGAAGGGTTAAAACATGCTATATGAACTCTTATGTGTTTGCATGGATGCGTGCTGCCCTGTGCTAGGTGCCTTTGTCTCTCATACAGATACCAGGCCTGTGTGGGTCTGGCATCCAAGGTCAGTTCCATACTAGATGAAACTTGTTCTTTCTACCCAAATATACTGTGTTACAAAAACTTTGTAATATGTTTGAGAAACTTGTAGAAAACCCATATATGGACATCCGCCTTTTTTTGTTCTGCCTGGTAACTATTAACGAACCAATGGGAGTGTAACGACATGTCAGTTACACCCATATGCATTGTCATATATACTTTTGTTAACTTCATAATAAACAGTGTGAATTTTTACTGCTTGTGTTGTGCATGTAACTGATAGCGTAAAGGTTTACACTCCCAGACGTCTGAGAGGCCATCACATCGAGGGTTAAAGAATATAAGGGCAGATCCTTTCAGGGACATTGTAAAATCATAACAATACAGCCAATGATAATTATATGTATATAAAAGTAGAACCGGAATAACAGTTAATAGCCCCCCCCCCCCCACACACACACATCCATGGGATCTCAAAAAAAGTACAGGAATATTTGGACCTAGGGGAACATAAAGGACAGGAGGGAAAGGGGCAATTTGGAGGTTTTAATAAAATTACAAGAACCATTTCGTCTCAAAGTCCAAATTAAGACCTTTAGGGACCAATGAGCTCAAATTGAAAATGGTTTCCATTTCTTTTCGTGCCAGTCTTTCCTCTGAGTCGTTTCTTCTCCAATTATTTTGGATGGAGTGGATCCCACAAAAGGAGACTAAATGTGCGACATTGCACTGATGTTCATTCTTGAAGTGGGATGATAGTCCATGGGTGATAAGTCCCTTCTTAATGTTCCGCAAATGTTCGCTAGTTCTCTCTTTTAAAAGAAATGGAAACCATTTTCAATTTGAGCTCATTGGTCCCTAAAGGTCTTAATTTGGACTTTGAGACGAAATGGTTCTTGTAATTTTATTAAAACCTCCAAATTGCCCCTTTCCCCCCTCCTGTCCTTTATGTTCCCCTGGGTCCAAATATTCCTGTACTTTTTTTGAGATCCCATGGATGTGTGTGTGGGGGGGGGGGCTATTAACTGTTATTCCGGTTCTACTTTTATATACATATAATTATCATTGGCTGTATTGTTATGATTTTACAATGTCCCTAGTTATGTATTTATAATGTCCCTTTTATTGAACATAAGCCTTTTTATTGCACATAAGTTTCATCACAAGTAGTTTCGTGTAGGTATGTCTATTCACCATTATGTTCCATTACTGTATTGGTTGACACCAGGGGGCTTTCGGGTTGGTGAAACGCACACCACAGTATCCCTTGGAACGCACATCGCGTCCTGCTCCTACGTACGGGATGCCACTTTCACCACGCCCCCACCGTGACGTGCATTAAGATCCGTATTTCCGGATGTATGGAACGCACAGCCCTAATGGATGGGGCGCGTGGTGGGAACTTCCGGGTGTGTGGAACGCACACGCTGTGACGCGCACGGAAGGATGCGAGCGACGCCACTTTTCCCACTCCATTCTCCGCCGGGACGTCACTGGTCAGTGACGGTGGCTCCGCCTGTACGGCCCCCTTCCCTATAGAGCCCTTGTCTATTAACTTCCGAGACCTTGTTAGGCCCAGACCGGATATCCGCCGGAAGTGGCGTGCGTTCCAAGGGATTTGGAACGCAGGCCATCAATTAACGTTTTTTAGGACCTTTTTTTCCATGTAGGGAATGTATAATAATGTGTCATGTGTAAGGTATTAAAAAGCACCATGTATTTTAATTTTATAGCCCAATAATTGGGATTGACTGTATGTTTTGGTATTAATTGCCTGTCCCCGCCCCCTAAGGGGAGAAACCAGGATTTCCTGGTATATAAGGACAGTAATCACTCTGCACACTTACCTTGAGAAAGACTGTATGTCGAAACGCGTTGGTTGTAGCTGAAGGACACCTGTTTACTTGGGGGTAAAGTCCCTAGAAGTGTGACGGTCCGGACATCACCACCTTCAAGGTTCTGTTTTTTTCATCTGTCCCCCCAAGTTACCTGTGTCTCCACATACTTCACTGTGGATGTATCTTTTAAGGATTTATTATTAAACCTGTTTTTTTTATTTATAAAATTTGGGTAACCCCTCTGTTATGAACATATGTGTAACATAGGAGGGACACCCTCCTCCACATACTCTGATACGTAAATTGACCAACAATCACCAAACAATTGGTTCCCTGTTCCTGCTTGTTTCCTGTGGTATCACGAGAGAAAGCAGAAAGAAGGGAAAGGCTGGAGTCACTCATCCTGCAGGAAAATTAGCGCTGACTTCGGGAGGAGAACTAGATGTGAAATCACCCAAAGATACCTTTACGAGCTTCGCTTCTCACCTTCCCCATGTGAGTTTGGTACGCACCATTTTAGATCCTGTCTCAATTCCCCTCTGTTAGAGATACCTTTAAATGAGGACTTTTACTTAAGCCTATGTAAGTTCGGTACGTTTCCATTGTCTGCACTATTCCCCTTTCACCCTCACCATCCCTCATACGGGTGGGATTTACCATATCATTGGTTTCTTCGTTAATTCTGTTTCCGGTTCGCCTGGGAGATCGTCCATCGATATGAAAAAGTATCTATAAGAGGACTTCAACCAGACGAAATACTGAACGGAAAAAAGAAACCTTTATGAGCTTCCAGTACACTTGATCAACGTGAGTACGGTGTGTACCTAGAACAAATCCTTCACTCTTTTAGGATATCCCTTCCTCTGAATTTTTTACTAAAGATACCTTTATATGAGGATTCATACACGTACCAACGTAAGTTTGGTACGCCAAATCTCTTCCCACTGTTCAGAAAAAAATTCAGTTCCCCTTCATCATCTATTTCCTCATTGTTGAGATATACTACACTATCAGTTTCCTTATTTTTATTTCCGAGGAAATTATACATCAGCCCTCGAAGATCCCTCTCCCTATGGACATCGATTTAATGAATTTCTGATGGGAAAAGAAACCCTATGAACTTTGACCTTCCGTCGACTACGTGAGTACGGTGTGTATCCCGTAAAAATCCTCTCCTTTTTCAGGAACTTTGCCTCTCCGAATACTTCTTTTCAAGATCAAAGACTCTTCCAAAATTTGGGACATTTAAGATTTCCCTCCACTGTTGGGACATTTCTATTACACTTGTACGTAATTTGTCATTGTGTTGTACAGCGCGGTTAGGTAGTAGTACCTCTCTTTGTCAGGTGAGGCAGAGCCTTTCCTGTCACACTGTTTGTGCCAGAGTTTTTACTGTATAAAGTATATTAAAAATACAAAGAATCTGTTTGAAATATCTTCTTTGCATTATTCTAATAATTTTTAAAGCCAAAACTGTGGAGTAAAAAGTCTATGGCAGGTGAGGCAGTGCCTCACCTGCCTATCTTTTCATCACATCTCTAATCAAAACTCACAAAATTTTCAGGAGTGTATACTGCTGCACCTGTGTATAATGCCCACATGTACCCTTTGGCTCATAAATTGCATGTAAATCTGGCTCTGGTGCTAGCCAGTTCCTCCTAAGCAAATTAGCTCACCGCACGTCCCTGAATATATATATATATATATATATACACACTATAATATTTTTTAAGTAGAGGGGGCTCACCAAATTTGATGTTGTTTTTAGCAGCATTTACTATATGGCAGCACATACAAAGATCGGCATCCATAATGTTCAGATGTGGTTGGAGCTGCATTTTGCATAACAAAGTGCAGATATCGGTACTTTGCGCATGTGCAGGTCCTGCGATGCAGCATAGAGACCAGCATCAGACTGTCAGTGATTGACAGTCTGATGCCGTTTTGTGGGCGGGGAGGGGGTGGTGACGGCCTCTATTTCTCTAAACAAAGGTGTGTTGCGGTCATTTAGGGGAAGAGGCTAGAGATTTCCGTGGTTGCACAGAGATTTCCTGGCCTCTGTGATGGGCGGCTTGCGCGTTACCATGGGTGCCTCAAGCCGCCCGATGGTGAGTAAGTGATCCGATGCTGCTAAGGAAGCAGCAGTGATAGCAACTCCACCCACACATGAATGACCCTCACTATGCGCAGGTAGACTACCTGCAGATAAAACATGTGCTAGCTCCCTTGGAGACCTCTATTCTACACCATAAGGGATAATCACACCTGTGGAGCAGATGTACTAAGCCTTGGCAAGTGATAAAATGGAGAGATAAAGTAACAATCACCTCCTGCCATTTTTCATACACAGCCTGTATTACCCCTTTCACACAGATCAAAATTTCCCGGGTTATTGCACATGAACGCGCATCAGCCTGGGAAATTTCTCAGTGTGAAAGGAATCCGGGACAAAATCCCGGGACTCATGCCCCGGCATTTCAACCCTGCAATCGACCAGGGTTGGTCCCGGAATCTTCCCGGGAACCTGGTCAGTGTGAACGGGAGCCAGGTCAATGTGCCCCGGCTCCTGTTCACTCTCTATGTAGCAGGCGGCGCTTGGAGATCATGTGATCTCTTGCGCCGCCCCCGGCGCGTCACCACTGACGTCAGCAACCCGGCAATATGCCGTGCTGCTGACTGCGGTATGCAAGGCGTCTTAACCGGGAATGTCCCTGCATGATCCCGGGACCGTATTCCCGGGTAAGACCCCTGCATTTTTGGTGTGAAAGGGATATAACAGGGCAGTTAGGAGCAGACTAGTGGGTACTTTATCTCACTGCCCAATGCTTAGTACATCTCCCCCACATTCTGGAAATCCAGCTCTGGTTTAGAATACAAAATGCAGGGAAATTTGGTGATGTTTAAATCAGGGACAAAAGTTTTAGGTACAAATGCTGGAAACTTCAACTGGCATAAAGGACAGTAAGTCATTGCACTGATATTACCTTGCCGAACTATGTTATCCGTTGTGTAAGCAATAAAACGTGCTCTGACAAGACATGCATCAATGCTATCCCCCTGGTTCTGTATCTAGAGCAATATTACTATTAGGTGTTTTGTCTGTGTGCATCTACCTAATGTACGGGTGGTCTTCAGTTTGCCGCCTGTCGGGATCCCGGCACACAGTATACCGGCGCTGGAATCCCGACAACCAGCATACCTACACCTTTTCTCCCTCTTGGGGGTCCACGACCCCCCTGGAGGGAGAATAGATAGCGTAGTGCGCCACCGTGCCCGCAGCTTGGCGAGTGCAGCAAACCCGCAAGGGGCTCATTTGCGCTCGCCCAGCTGTCGGTATGCCAGCGGCCGGGATTCCGGCGCCAATATGCTGGCCGCCAGGAGCCCGACCACCGGCATACCCTACTACACCCTAATGTACACCTACCTTGCACCTGCAAGGCCATCCCCAAGGCATCGCCCATTTGCACCAGATGCCTCCGCTTGGCACTCTACACACACAAGTTGATCTCGCAGTAGTTGTCTGCTCCAGGTTTGCAGCTGGCAGACAGGACCCACGTGTTTCAGCCGGAAGTACACACAGTAGCTAAGAAATTAATAAAAAATGCAGAGAATAAATAGAAATATAATACTTGAATTGTTTATAAAGTTTATTTTTCTGGCAAAGGAACAGCATGAAACAACCAGTTACTACTCCTTACTGTATGCATGCCAGATTGTCCAACAAATACTACTTATCTATAAACTGGGATCAGTATGAAATACCTACAGTCAAAATCCCGACATTTAAAATGTCAACAGGTCAAAAAGTCGACAAGAGTTTTTCATTGTTTTATGGTGTCTATGTCGACATAGGTCGACATGGACACCGTATAAGTGTACTGCGTCCCCACGCTTTGAGCTCGGCACACTATTATATTCCCCCTCCAGGTCCACTGGGATGGTAAAGTATGAAGAAGTCGGTTTCAATGAAAAAAACAGTGTCGACTGTTTGACCTTGTCGGTATTTTAAATGTCAGTATTTTGACCATATCGGGATTTTGACCTTGTCAGGATTTTGACCGTCGGTCAATGGTTGTCGGTATTTTGACCGTCGGGATTTTGATTGTAGGTAAATTGACTGCATCCCCTATAAACTGGATTAGTAACTATAGTTTGTTTCATTTGTAGTTGAGGTACATTTACTAACGTATAAATGTGCATTAACTGATAACAGCCAGATATTTACTCTATCTACTTAGCAGTAATGTAGACTATTGGTGTTGAAGGGGTGTATATAGTATATTGGTTTCTTTTTCAACGTAAATGCCACCCTTGACCTGTCTAGTGTTTGGAGCATCTATTGATCATTCATTTACTAATACACCTTTCACACCGAAGTCCCAGGTCTGACCCAGGATTTGGAACACTGTTCCAAACCGAGTCAGACCCCTTTCACACCATGGTACCAACTTGGGTTATTCCCAGGTTGGTGCCGTTCACATTGCACACGGGTAAACAGGAACTCTTCTGCCGGCGCTTGGAGATTATATCATCTCAATGCTGGGGATCCATCTCTCCCTATGCCGTGAACGGGAACTGGGTCATATGACCTGAGTTACCCATTCATACAGCCCCGTAACCCAGGTCAATCCTGTGTTCAACCATGCAAACTACCTGGGTTGAAATGCCAGGTAACTCGACCCGGTTATTTTTCAAGGACCCATTCACAGAGCCACGAAATGGTACAGCCCGGCAATAACCTGAGTCGAAGCGGTGGTTTCACTCTCCAAATATAGATATGATTTTTACATTCTCCTGCATCCCATATTGGCCTGCTGGCTAGGTAAAATTGGGTTTTCAGTATATCTTATGACTGATGTGCAGTCTACTCCCAGTTCTGGGCAGTAGCGCTGTCTCTTGCTCCTGAAAGGACCAACGTTTGCTTGCTCTGATTATATGAACTAAACAGATGCCATTAATGGAACAAGCAAGAAAATGCATTTTTTGTTCTATTTCCTTAGTATTTTTTTTTTTTTGAAGATGCTATTAAAAGTTTACAGATCGTCAGTGGCATTCTGGTACGATTGTAATCAGTCACATGACATTATGCAATGATCAAAGAAACTTGAGAACGCCTCTTTTCTCAGCATATTCATTCTAGCACAATCCTCTGTGTCACTCCTCCATGGCATCATGTGACCACTGTGGAGCTTTCTTTTTCATCCACTAGGGGTCACTGGAGTACTCTTGGGATATGGACTGGGCGTAGCCGGGAATGGCACATATTTAAATATTTAAATTAGTAACTGGCCATCCCCTCCATACTCCCAGAAACCCTTCAGTATTTTTCTGTGCCTCCAGTCGGGAAGGTACTAGTGGACGAGAGTTCCACAGAAAACTTCAATGTTTTTTTTTTTTTTTTCCACACTCCCTTCCCAGTTTATCAAGAAACTTGGGTCCGGGTTTGTTGGTGCTGCAGAAGGCAGCAGATGGTCTGCCGGTGCCCATGAAAAGGGCCCCGCCATTGACCAAAATCAGCCGAGCTGATGGCAGCCTCCGGCTGCTCAAGGAAGCAGGACGGCGCTTAGCAGAGAAGCCCGTCATGGCCTCCACGGGTGGTGCAGGTACTGAGCGGTTAGGCAGCTATCACTGCCGCCGCTCACTCATTTACTTTCTATGCCGGACGGTCAGCTCACGCTGCCGCCCATTATGTGAAAATGTATTTCTTAACATACAACAAGACGGCGGTTTTGCAGACCGTGACACAAACTCTATTAGGCTCAGCAGTTTGATGCCGTAGTTAACACCCGAGTCACGGTTATTCCTGTTTTGGATAGTTCCAAAACTGGATGACTGTCAGTCCTCTACTGACCCTAGAGACAGTACATCACTTATTACATATTATACATGGAATATTTGCAGTCGGCATGTTGGAATCCGCAGTAATTCTGGATTACAATGGATCTCGTACTTAGACGAATCAGGCCTACTTTTGGTTTGCTGTAGAAACAATGCTTACTTTCACGCGCTACCATTTGGAGGCTAATCAGCGCCTCGGGTAGTCACAAGAGTCAGGATAGCTCATCTCAGATCCCTGTGAGTGATAACAGTTCCCTGCTTTGCAGATCTGCTCATCAAAGCGCCGTCTAAATGCTTATTCCTGGAACGTGACTTACTAATGTACAATGCCGTCGTTCAGCACGATTGGATTGTCAACCTCAAGAAATCAAGCCTCATTCCATCACAAAGGATTCATTCATGGGAATGGTTCCGTGGATACACGGATTTACCTGCCTCATCACAACACACAAAGTGTTTGTCATTACATCCAGTTAGTACGCAAGCAACAGATAGTCTTGGTAAGTTTTGACATTCGACTATTAGGAAGGAGGGTGGTGTCTTTCGACGCACTCCAGTTCGCAAGAGTTTACTCGCGTCATTTTCACCTGGATGTTTTGCATGCATCTACGACTTCATCAGGAAGTGCGTTTGTCTCCAAGGACCAGAGTATCACTACTCTGGTGGCTCCACGTATACATTCTCACCGCAGGGAGAATGTTCGGTGTCTGTAACTGGATAATTCTAAAGAGAGACGCGAGTCTCAGAGGTTGGGGAGCTGTAGTCCAAAATGGCTACTTCACAAATCACGGAAGATTGCTGTCAATTAAATGTCCTGGAACTCAGGGCAATTTACAACGCGCTGCGGCAAGCGGTGCACAGGCTCCGGCCTCAGACTGTCCACGTGCAGTCAGACAACGCGACGGCGCTCGCATACATCATATTCCGTCTTTTAATATTTTTACAGACTGAGTTAGGTGAAGGACTACGTCTCTGCACTCAAGGTGCAGGTCTTGGCCTTGTAAATTTACCTGCAAAGGCGTTTGGCTCTTTTGCTGACTGTACTTACTTTCCAGCAAGGTGTCATCAGAGTACAACCTCCATTTATACCACCTACAACGCCATGGGACTTGAATCTGGATGTTGATTTTTTTACAGTCTTCATATTTTGAATCCTTACAACAAGTGGAGGTTAAGTTTCTCACTTGAAAAACATTTTTTTCTTAGCCTCAGCAAGGCAAGTTTCTACATTGGGTGCCTTGTCATGCAAGCCACCTTATCTTGTGTTTTATAATCATAGAGCGGAACTTCGCACGAATTCCGTTTTTCTAGAAAAGATGGTGTAATGTTACACATCAATTACTAAATCGTAGTTCCTGTGTTATCAGTAGGTTCAGGAACTTCAGCTACTTCAGATGTGGTACGCGCACTACGCGTTTATGTAGCCAAACATTAATTGTACGTTAAACAGTTACATTGTTTGTTCTCTGTAATATGGTTAAGATAGCTTAGCCAGCTTTCAAGCAGACCTTATACCATATGTCAGGCTTAGCTTCATACTAGGCAGTGTCAAGCCATTCCACACGTTCTTCGGAATGTCATAGGCAGGTTACAACCGCCTTCATCAGTGTCAGACCATTCCACAAGTTCTTTGGGAACGTCATGGCCAGCAGGTTCTGAAGTTTCTATGAAACAACTTAGGCAAGCTGCTACAAGGTCATGAGTGCATGGTCATCAGTGCACATGTTGGTGCGCTGCTGCAAGTTTAATACGTTTACGGCATCAGCATCTTGCTTTGGCCGTCTAGTGTTACAGGTGCCAAACAGCTCTCCCGCCCATGAGGGAAGCTTTGGTACGTCCCAAGAGTACTCCAGTGACCCCTAGTGGATGAAAAATAAAATAGGATTTTGGTACTTACCAGGTAAATCCTTTTCTTTGAATCCATAGGGGGCACTGGACGCCCGCCCAGAGCAGTTTTACCTGTCTTGTGGTAAGCTCAGTGGATCTTATGGGAACACATTATCACCAGTGAATACGATGTTACGGTGATATCTTTTATGGTGTCAACTACTTAGTTGTCAGTTACGTTATGTGTCAACTTTACTGTTGACCATTATAATTTACGCTATGTGTCAACTTTAGTGTTGACCGTTATATTATACGGTTATATGTAATTCTCTATGGTTCATCCTCTCTATCGCTCCTGTTCGGCTCAGTAAAAATACTGAAGGGTTTCTGGGAGTATGGAGGGGATGGCCAGTTACTAATTTAAATATTTAAATATGTACCATTCCCGGCTACGCCCAGTCCATATCCCAAGAGTACTCCAGTGCCCCCTATGGATTAAAAGAAAAGGATTTACCTGGTAAGTACCAAAATCCTATTTTCTGACTGACTGACTGACTGACTGACTGACTGTCTGTCTCTGACTCAAAGATCAGATTATACTCTACTCATGAATATGCTTAAGAGCAGAAATGCAAAAACAGGAACATTATATAATCAAGCCACACAGACCAATTTTACAAAGTTAATTTTATCCTGCAGTGGAAAACATATACTTAGGGATAACCATCAGTGTCTGTAAAACATCGATGTGTGACAGCCAATGTCAGATTGTTTTGCCATCGATAATGGCTACCATCTGCCCGTCAATACACCTGCAAAACCCTGCCTCCTGCTTCTGATTGGCTGGCAGCCCAGCATGTCATAGAGCAGGGATGTCCATGTTGAGTGAAACCATCAGTGGTTTTACTGTGAATGGTTTTATACCAGTGATGATAGCCACTGATGGCACCATCAATGATTAACCCACTGATGGCCATCCCTTGCTCACTGATCTACTTATCCTCGTATGTCTTATTTCCATACATTGCTTTTTCGCACATTGGGTCTGATTCAGATATGGTTGGAGTAGCGATGCATGCCGCAAAGTACCGATGCTTGGTACTATGTACATAGTATGGGTCTGCGGCAGCGGTCGCAGTACGGCATCAGACAGTCAGTGATGTTGTTTGTGGACAAAGAGGAGGAGGGACTAGGCCAGGATCTCTGTCAGAGGGCAAATATTTTTCAACCTCTTGGTAGGTCATGTGGCGTCTGGCTTGCGCAAACCCAATGAGTCGAATCTAGCAAAGTGGTAGAGGGATCATTTCTATCCTGGATATACTACCTTTTGTTATACTACTGTGGTGGAACTACAAGTAACAGCCAGTGTACTACCTCTAGCAGAAAAATAATGTCAGTGTACTCTGGAATGAGGGAGAATTTTACAGGTTAACCTTATACACCAGTGTTCTTCAACCGCTGTACCGGGCACACTGCCGCTGACCCAGCTAGAGAGATCCGCCCGCCACAATCAATAGCTGGCTCTGGCAGCGCTGTGCATTTCTGCGAGCAGTTCGTGACCTATTGTGACTCAGGTCAGGCATGCCACGTCGCATTCCTGCCTAGACTGCCCGCCCGCTTGTCCACTGGCCACTGCTGCTCCTCCATCCATGCTGCTCCATGCTACCTTATCAGCCCTCCTCACAGCTGCAGGTTATACAGTACACAGTAGGGGAAAGTGTGTGGCATTATTATAAATCTATTTTATTACTGTGGGGGTAATTCTAAAGTCATGTCGGTGTGCCGCGAGTTGAAAAAGGTTGACAATCCTTATTATACACATTTATACTATGGAATAAACTAATATCACATTTGCAAATGATTGCTGCTATTTGTTATTGCTGTACTGGAAACAAGTTATGTTAAAAGGTTTAAAAAGGTTTTCTGTATTTGCCATGATACCAGAGATGTCACAAGGTCGGGTGAGGGCTGCGCCCATGTGTCACCTTTCCAGGGGTTGACAAAAAAATGCCGGCAACTCTGCAGTGACAGGAGCCGTGTGCTGCAGTGTGGCATCCTGCAGCGACTGGCTCCTGTCACCGAGGGGGATTCGGCAGCACAAACTCTAGACCATGTGGCAGGCCAGCATCTCTGGGGATGCTGGGCACGCCCCAGGCGTGAGATAATGGGGGGGGGGGGCTTCCCATTGGGCAGACATATTGACAGGGAACACGTCGCTCCAGTGTATACCCAGCGTATGAACAGGGAACAGCCAGCATAATTATTCATGGATATTTTTTTTATTTATTTTTTTTGAAATTCTTTATTTGTGTGTGGTTAAACAAGGTAGACAGGCATTACAGAAGCATGTAGGACAGATGGTCGAAGAACCTAGTGTCCACCAGAAACCACAGTTTTAAAATATATAACTAGAACAAACAAAAAAATGAACAATGGCAAATAATCATGAGGTTAGGGGGGATGGGAAAGGGGAGAGGGGGGGGCCATAGGGAAGGGAACCACAGTGTATCCTACGCACAGTGTCTGTCCTGGGGTGATATAAGCACGAGAAAGAGGGAAAGACAGGTCCAGGAGAGACGAGAAGACGTGACAGCGAAGAGAAGAAGAAGAAACAGGAATGAGAGAGAAGAGAAGACAAGAAGAAAGACAGGAAAGTCGGAGCTACAGGCGGTGCCCATGGGCCCTCGGTAGGGTCTAGGAGGGAGAGGAGGGAGGCGGGGGTCTACGTTCAGCGGTGAGCCAGGGGGCCCAAACCTGCTCAAAGATATGGCCCCGGTCATGGAGGTAGTATGTAATCTTCTCCATAGATGCAATATGCCATATTTTAGTTTTGAGAGACATGAGGGAGGGCGCAGAGGGGTTCTTCCAATTGAGGGCTATCAACGATTTTGCCGCTGCTAGGATGTGCGCAACCAGTTTTTGGGAGAATTTGGTAAGCGTCAAGAGTGGGTAACACAGCAAAAAGATCCATGGATCCCTCTGCACGGGGGACTCCAGGAGCGAGTTAAGGAGGGAGTGGACCAGGTTCCAGAAGGGGGTGATGGACGGACAGGTCCACCATATGTGTAGCATCGTACCCTTAGCTCCACAATTCCTCCAGCAGTTAGGGGAGGAAGACGGAAAGATTTTGTTGAGCCTGTCAGGGGTGTAGTACCAGCGATAGTAGATTTTGTAGGCCGTCTCCTTAAAAGGAGTAGCAATAGAGGATTTAGCTATCCCGAGTCTCATGTCCTCCCAATCCTCACTCGCCGGGGGGGGGCCCAAGGTCACGTTCCCAAGCGAGTTCGTGGGGTCGGGAGGTAGAGAGAGAGGAGTCTAGTAAGAGAGAGTAAAGTTGGGAGATCAGGCCTTTGGAGAGGTGGGAATTAATGCATAGGCTTTCAAAAGGGGTGAGGGCCCGGAGTAGGGAGGGAGAGGGTAGAGAACCTAGGAAATGGCGGATTTGTAAAAATTGGAAAGGGTTAAGCGAGTGTGAAGGGGCCTTCTGTTGAAGAACAGGTAGGGACAGCCATTGGCCCCGATCGGCAAAATTAATCGGGAATTTAAAGCCCAACGTCATCATAGGCGAAATCTCGTAGTCGAGAGTCCAGGGGGGAACATTGGGTTTTGCCAGATAGGGGTCAAGGGCGAGGGGATAGTGGAGAGGCCCATCTTCAGAGAGAGGGAGTCCCAAATTTTAAGGTTAAATGTGACGGTGGGGAGGAGCTTGGAGGTTGGGGGTCGGGAGGCAGGAGGGAGACCCCATAAAGGGGTCATGTCGGAGAGACCAACGAAGGCTGCCTCAATGTCCAACCAGGCTGTAGATCCCGGAGGAGCATAAGAGGTGACAATATGAGACAGGTGGGAAGCCAAGTAGTATAGTTTAATATCAGGGAGTCCTCTACGGCCATCGGAGGTTGGTCGTTTCAGGGTATTTGCGGCGATGCGGGGGGGTGTCTATGATTCCAGATGAAGCGTATGAGGGCTCGTTGGATAGTCCGGAGAAAGGAAGCCGGAACTGCTACAGGAAGGGTCTGGAAAAGATAAAGCCATTTAGGAACAATGGACATTTTAACCGCTATGATCCTACCCAGCCACGAGATGAACAGGCTGTTCCAAGAAGACAGGTCAGCGAGTGTTTTGGTGAGGAGAGGTGGAAAGTTTTCCCGGAAGAGGGAGTCATAGCGGGGGGATTAAGTATATCCCTAGGTATTTAATCTTGGTGGTCTGCCATTTAAAATTGAAGGAGGCATGAAGGGATTCAGCTTCCCGGAGTGGGACATGAAGGAGCATAGCCTCAGACTTAGCGTAATTAATCTTGTAGCCAGATATGAGGCTGTAAGAATGCAGGACTGAAAAAAGATTTGGGAGTGAAATGAGGGGTTGGGTCAACGAGAGTAGAACGTCATCAGCGAAGAGAGAGATTTTGGGGTCAGTACGGCCTACGTGTATACCATGTATGTTTGGGTGTGCTCTGATTTGAGAAGCGAGGGGCTCGATGATAAGGGCAAAAATTAGCGGGGAGAGAGGGCAGCCCTGACGTGTACCATTTGAAATGCGGACAGGAGCGGACGGGATTCCATTGATTAAAACCGTGGCAGAGGGGGCGGAGTATAGCGCCAGGACCCCAGTGAGGAAGCCACCAGACAAGCCGTAGGCCTCCAAGGCGGCTCTCAAGAAACTCCAGGAGATCCGATCAAATGCCTTTTCAGCATCTAAGGAGAGCATAATGGCGGGGAAGCCCCTGGAGTTCGAGATATGTATAAGGTCAATAGCACGTCTGGTGTTATCCCTCGCCTGGCGCCCCGGAATGAACCCCACCTGGTCATAATGGACAAGGGCAGAAAGATACGGGTTAAGACGGTTGGCTAGTATTTTGGCGAAAATTTTTAAGTCCAGGTTCAGGAGGGATATTGGTCGGTAGCTGGCACAGTTGAGGGGGTCCTTACCCTCCTTGGGGATCACCACTATTCTAGCCTCCAGCATCTCAGGTGGAAAGGGGTCGCCATGGACAATCCTATTAAACAGGGACTGGAGGTGGGGGGAGAGAAGATCGGATAATTTTTTGTAGTAGAGAGCTGTGAACCCATCCGGGCCCGGGGATTTACCAGTTTTCTGCATGAGTATAGTCTGTGCAATTTCCTCCACCGAGATCTCACTGTTAAGATGGTCCATGGCGTCTCGGGGGAGTTGGGGCACGTTGGCCGCTGAGAGAAAGTGAGAGACCAGGTCAGGGTGAGGTGGGGAGGGAGAGCTGCACGAAGGGGTTGGGAGGTTGTAGAGGTCAGCGTAATAGGATTGAAAGGCAGCCCTAACGGCGTTGGGGTCGTGAACAAGCTGATTAAGAGAATTTCGGATGGAGATAATATTGGTTTCGGCTCTCGTAGAGCGGAGTCGTGCCGCCAGGATCTTGTCTGCCTTGTCTTCCTTCTCGTAGAAAGACTGGCGAAGCCATTTAAGACATTTGGCTACCCGTCTGGAGAGGAGGAGATCAAGTTCCGCTTTAACCGTACGGAGTTCAGACAAGACTGCCTGATCGGAGGACGCCTTATGTTGGGTCTCAAGTGCGTGGAGTTTGATGGAGAGTCTATTAAACTGGGTGAGGGATTGTTTTTTGGTTTTGGATGCCAAGCTGATGATGTGTCCCCGAAGAACCGCCTTGTGCGCCAGCCAGAGAGTGGGCCTAGAAATGTCAGGGGAGTCATTTAAGGCAAAGTAGTCGGAAATCGTATCCCGAAGGTGGGAACTTATATCCGGGCTATGGAGTAGGGAGTCATTAAGGCGCCAAGTCATGGGGCGAGGGCGGGAGAGCAGTCCCGAGAGGTCACAAGAGATAGGGGCGTGGTCAGACCAGATCAGGGGGTGTATGTGGGCTGCGCGGAGGTTCAAGGCAAAATCGTGACTGAGCAGGATCATATCAATGCGGGAGTAAGAATTATGAGGGGCAGAATAAAAGGTATAGTCCCGAGCAGAGGGGTCTTTTATCCTCCAAGAGTCGTAGAGAAGCTGGGATCGCATGAGGCGGAGGAGGGATTGGGAGTGACGAGAGTCAGACGGGGAGGTAGTAGGGAGGGAGGGGGAGCGGTCTAACTTTGGGTTCAGAACCGAGTTAAAGTCCCCGGCAAGAATGAGGTTGCTTTGCCGGACTTGGGTAAGGAGGGTATCCAATTTTGTGAAGAATGAGTCCTGCTGCTGGTTAGGGGCATAAATGTTGGCGAGGGTGCATAGTTTGTTATTAAGTTTCCCCACTAAGATAAGAAACCTGCCCTCCTTATCAGCATGGGAGTCCAGAAGCTCAAACGTGAGGTGGCGGGCGAGCAGAATCGCGACCCCACGTTTTTTGGCAGAGTGGTCACAGGCATGGAAGGAGTCAGGATACGGTTTACATCGCAGAGTGGGGTGGGAGCCGTGGAGGAAGTGAGTCTCCTGGAGAAAGACCAGATCGCCCTTGTGACGTTTGAGGGAGTCAAAGAGCTTACCTCTCTTCTGGGGGCTGTTCAGGCCCTTCACATTAAAGGAGAGTACTCGAAGACCCATAAAGAGGTAGGCAGAAGAGAAGAGGCGTAGAGCACCAAGAGTAAAGGAAGAAGGAAAGGAGAAGGAAAAGAAAGAGAAAAAGCAAGAGACACTGTAATGTGAGGGAGGGGAGGGAAGGAAGGAGACCGGGAGGGGCAGGAGGGTAGGTGGTCGTCCGGCAGTAGAGGCCAGACCAGTGGTGCTGACAGGGGGGAGGGGTGCTAGGTGTCTGGAGGGCACCTAGGTCAGCAAGAGGGCTCGAAGCCCTAAGGGGGCGTGGGATGGAATCCGGAGGGTGGATCACCAACCGCATAGCCACAGCCAGGAGGCCAACCTCCCCCGGGGGAGCCTGAGGGAGGAAACTGGAGAGAAAGCGTGAAAGAAGGGCAGACGGAGCGCCAACTCCAAGAAGAAAAGAAGAGAGGGGCAAGGAGCCGAGAAGGAAACTAGACAAGAAAGAAAGAGAAGAAACTATTTACCGTTACTCTACCTAAAGGCAAATAAACATGTCAACATTGTAGCAAGAGGTAACAATCAAACAATCGTGAACCATTTAAGGGATCGGGAGAACAGGATGCAAGAGTACTAAAGTGAAACATCACCCCAGATGGGGGGGTCGACCAGGGAAGGTCACAACAATTACAAAAAGGCAATAAATCAAGGAGCTGGAAGTCCATCAGGGAACAGGAGGTGGAACCGCCGAGGTTGCTGACACTGGAGTTGTGAACCACTCAGATCGAGGAGGCTGAGGCGAGTATTGCTGTGTCCGCGGCGGAGGGCGCTGAGTAGAGACATCTTTTTCAGTGTTGTGGATGGATATTTTTTATATTCTCTCTTGCATGGATTTCTAGTATGTAACTGAGCCCAGATAAGGAATGCAAAAGGTTACCCGACTGTCATCCATTTATACTTCTGACTGATAGAGGCTTAGAGGTCTGTATACCAGTAAGAGGTTTTGTTTCCTGCACAGCTACCTATTATGTGCTTTTAATGCACTATTAATGATGGTGTGCGTCATTGCTGGATCTTGCAAATTCATCATAAGAATAGAGACCTCATTATTGGAGTCTGCTTTACTATAATCATTTTAGCTGAACACTGCACATTAGCTAACAATATGCTCTGTGTAGTACACCAGTTACAAGAATATGCTCTGTATATGGATGAAACACATGCAGTAGTTACATTTAGTGGGTTCAGTATGATTTGCCAGCGTCAGAATACCGAAAGCGGCATCCCATCCATCAGAATCCAACAGCCCCCTGTAAAGTAGTCTAACTCTCCCCTGCCCCCCTACCCTAACCCTTTTTGTCGGTGCCTAAACCTAACCCTCCCCTTCTATGTGCCTAAACCTAACCCTAACCTCCTCACCTCTGCACCCTAACCCCCCTTCTCTTTTCCTGCATAAATCTAACCTCCCCCCGCGCGTCCCAGTGGATGGATTCCAGCTGTCGGTATTGTGATCCGGAATCTCAAGCGACGTCATTTTTTTCCGACGCCGCGTTTGCAGCATCCTTCGGGATCCCGGCGACGGTATATCGACACCGGGATCCCGGCCCTCGAGAACCTAACTGCATCCCCATTTCGTAAAGTGTATATTGTGGAACTGATCACCAGGTCCAAATTTTAAACTTGCCGCATGGACTTATAAACGGGAAGCACTAATATTGTTGATGATAAATTACAAAAAAATCATACCGGAACATTATAAGAAAGGGTGACACGTGTACATTTAATGAAGCTTTATAAGTGGATATTGTACTCTCAGTGGAAAATGTTTCAATCAGTAGTAGACTCGTGAAGGAATGTGGATCCTTTCTTTAAAAAAAAAAAATCATCAAAACTTATTTCTTTGATATGGTATAAAATAATATAAATCAGTTTGGCATTTGGAAAATAATTGTTTTGTTATGTTGCTCCTATTTAATATTTTGTATAATGTATTTTTCTACAGCCTTTCACAGTGCAATAAGTCATATTTGTTTTGTATAAAGTGGAACTGCCCACGCAAATGCCATTGTGATACATCCATCTAGGTGTATGGCCAAATTAGCTGGCATGAGGGTGGGGTACAAATAACAGTACAATGGCAGGTCAAAATCTGATCAGTTATGTCCAAAACATATGTGAGTGAAGCTCATTTCAGAGTGTGCCATTATCAACCAGAAATTAGGCTTTTTGCAGTCACTAATACAGTATACTAGACAATTTGTTCTGACCCTGTCCTTGACTCAGTGACGGAACTTCCAACATTGTACCCAGGTTCAAGGTCTGCTCCTCCCAGTGGGCAGCGCCCTTCTACAGAGATGCCGGATCAAGATCTGGCATTCTACACTATGGACTCTGGTATTCTGCATAATGACTCCCCCACTGTCTCATCATCATGACCCCCTCCTCACCATACACAATCACACTTGACACCCAGCGAGAAAATGCTTCTGGTGCGTCAGGGAATTACACCAATGCTTTGACTAATGGGCATACAACCAAATATCCTAATATTTATAGTCAAGACTTTGGGGACCAAGAATGTGAGGGTCTTAGTTGGAGCTTGGAATTGGTTATATATGGGCATGGATTGACTGGTCCTAGGTATGGTTTCGATATGTCAAGGGTGTGGCAAAATGTGTCCCAATCTTTTGCATAGGATTTGTGAGCGCTGTAAACACTGTTGTCCAGACTTCTGTGGACAGCACCAGTGTAAAACCAGAAGCTCCTCACAAGTAGTAACATTCTAAAAATAAGAGAATATGATCAAAACAAAGCATGTTGAACTAACAAAATAAAATCTGATGTTCGGTTAGCTTATAAATGTACAAATAATTTGATAGTTTTGCAGTGAGTGAGTAAAATCTGTATTGGGGTATGGTCGATATAGGTCTTTAGGTTTTAGTGATATCCATGGCTGAGGACAGGTGACTTTATTAGTAAATCAGTTATTATTGATTTAACCATCTGTGCTGAAGCCTGAATATCACTAAAACCTGGTCTGTTAGTGTGCCTGGAGGACCGTGGTTGGGCATGCCTGCTCTCGGCTATGTAATTGGTAATTACAGTGTTAACTATTGCTGTCTATTGCAGATAATGCATGTCTGAGAGCTTATGAAGGCTTTACAGAGAAAGGGGGCATGGCCAAATTGAGTAACTCGGAAAAATGAGCGTTTCCAAGTGGGAAACATCATCAAATGGAGAGTGGAGCCGTAGCCTATAAAGGGACAGGGCCTGTTCCGGGGCTTCTTGCGCCCCGGGCTGCATTAGGGGGCGTGGCTTCATACAGGGGGCGTGGTCAGTTATGCCCCCTGTACTGTAGTAGGATGCGCGGTCTAGTTCCCTTCGTGGAGAGGACCTTTGCTGTGCGGTGCGCGATGACGTCAACGCGCACCGCACATCATTACAGTAAAGGTCCTCTCCAGGAAGGGAAACTAGATGCATAGCGTGTAGCTTCCCTTCACAACAGGCAGCCGACGAAGGGAAACTAGACGCGTAGCGTCTAGTTTCCCTTCACAGCGGACAGTGGGCAGCGGCACGGGGGGCACAGCAGCAGCGGATCTTGCCATGGGGGGTAATTCCAAGTTGATCGCAGCAGGAATTCTGTTAGCAATTGGGCAAAACCATGTGCACTGCAGGGGAGGCAGATATAACATGTGCAGACAGAGTTAGATTTGGGTGGGGTGTGTTCAATCTGCAATCTAATTTGCAGTGAAAAAATAAAGCAGCCAGTATTTACCCTGCACAGAAATAAAATAACCCACCCAAATCTAACTCTCTCTGCAAATGTTATCTCTGCCTCCCCTGCAGTGCACATGGTTTTGCCCAATTGCTATCAAAAATCCTGCTGCGATCAACTTGGAATTACCCCCATGGTGCGGCGCCCTCCAGACGGCGGCGCCCCGGGAAAAAGTCCTGCTTGCCCGTGGTAAGATCCGCTACTGTAAAGGGAACAAGTTTTCCCACTTCTGAGACCTGTTAGAGCAGGCATGTCAAACTCATGGTCATCCAGCTGTTTTGAAACTACAAGTCCCAGCATGCTTTACCAGATGATCAGTGGAAGGTATGCTGGCAAAGCATGCTGGGATTTGTAGTTTCACAACAGCTGGAGGGCCGCGAGTTTGACATGCCTGTGTTAGAGCATAGGTCTGCAAACTCGCTCCTCATTACTCCACACAGTGCATGTTTTGCAGGTGCACAGGTGTATTAATTACTCACAGACACGTTTTAAAAGGTCCACAGGTGGAGGTAATTATTTCACTTGTGAGTCTGTGAGGAGACCTGCAAAACATGCACATGTGTGGGGTAATGAGGACCGAGTTTGCAGACCTATGTGTTAGAGCATAGGTTCTCAAACTCGGTCCTCAGGACCCCACACAGTGCATGTTTTGCAGGTAACCCAGCAGATGCACAGGTGTATTAATTACTCACTGACACATTTTAAAAGGTCCACAGGTGGAACTTATTATTTCACTTGTGATTCTGTGAGGAGGGAAAAGGGCCCTAATTTGCACACCTTAATTAGGTAGTGAGGTGCTACTCTGCTTGAGACTTAGTAATGTATACAGAGGGAAAAGGTAGCAGGTGCACTATCTCACACTAGCTCAACCTGTAGTAACCAGAGGCACTTAGCATATTCCTGGCCAGGGCTATGAGCTTACCCACCGCATCAAGGTAGCCTCTCATTGGGTAAGTCCCTAACACTAACTATAGGGGTTCAGGTCCGGGGGGCAGGACACACCAGAGCCACCCAGCCAGACAACCCCAGGGCATCGCAGGAGTGATAAAAATATAGGGTTAAAGAGGTAGGAGCAGCTGCTGCTGCATGTGTGAATAATGTGAGGAGTAAAAGAAAATTATGTGAAGGTGTTACATATATATATAAAACAAACTATAAGTGACATGAAGTGATGAAATAGTGTTAAATTGCGATGCCCCAGGGACACCCAACCACGGCAGGCACAGGGAGCCCCGCACCCCAGAGAATTCCCCCCATTATGGACTGCCATATTAAACAGAATGTAGGAGTCTTACCTCAGTGTGCTCATTCCAAATGTAAAGGCTAGAGTGTTGGACTATTTAAAATCAGAGGGGTGGGTGGGGCAGGGTGCTAAATTAGGGTGAAGGTGTCTCCTACCTTCAAAAATGTATGAATACATCAGTTACAGAGGGAAAAGGGCCCTAATTTGCACACCTTAATTAGGTAGTGAGGTGCTACTCTGCTTGAGACTTAGTAATGTATACAGAGGGAAAAGGTAGCAGGTGCACTATCTCACACTAGCTCAACCTGTAGTAACCAGAGGCACTTAGCATATTCCTGGCCAGGGCTATGAGCTTACCCACCGCATCAAGGTAGCCTCTCATTGGGTAAGTCCCTAACACTAACTATAGGGGTTCAGGTCCGGGGGGCAGGACACACCAGAGCCACCCAGCCAGACAACCCCAGGGCATCGCAGGAGTGATAAAAATATAGGGTTAAAGAGGTAGGAGCAGCTGCTGCTGCATGTGTGAATAATGTGAGGAGTGAAAGAAAATTATGTGAAGGTGTTACATATATATATAAAACAAACTATAAGTGACATGAAGTGATGAAATAGTGTTAAATTGCGATGCCCCAGGGACACCCAACCACGGCAGGCACAGGGAGCCCCGCACCCCAGAGAATTCCCCCCATTATGGACTGCCATATTAAACAGAATGTAGGAGTCTTACCTCAGTGTGCTCATTCCAAATGTAAAGGCTAGAGTGTTGGACTATTTAAAATCAGAGGGGTGGGTGGGGCAGGGTGCTAAATTAGGGTGAAGGTGTCTCCTACCTTCAAAAATGTATGAATACATCAGTTACAGAGGGAAAAGGGCCCTAATTTGCACACCTTAATTAGGTAGTGAGGTGCTACTCTGCTTGAGACTTAGTAATGTATACAGAGGGAAAAGGTAGCAGGTGCACTATCTCACACTAGCTCAACCTGTAGTAACCAGAGGCACTTAGCATATTCCTGGCCAGGGCTATGAGCTTACCCACCGCATCAAGGTAGCCTCTCATTGGGTAAGTCCCTAACACTAACTATAGGGGTTCAGGTCCGGGGGGCAGGACACACCAGAGCCACCCAGCCAGACAACCCCAGGGCATCGCAGGAGTGATAAAAATATAGGGTTAAAGAGGTAGGAGCAGCTGCTGCTGCATGTGTGAATAATGTGAGGAGTAAAAGAAAATTATGTGAAGGTGTTACATATATATATAAAACAAACTATAAGTGACATGAAGTGATGAAATAGTGTTAAATTGCGATGCCCCAGGGACACCCAACCACGGCAGGCACAGGGAGCCCCGCACCCCAGAGAATTCCCCCCATTATGGACTGCCATATTAAACAGAATGTAGGAGTCTTACCTCAGTGTGCTCATTCCAAATGTAAAGGCTAGAGTGTTGGACTATTTAAAATCAGAGGGGTGGGTGGGGCAGGGTGCTAAATTAGGGTGAAGGTGTCTCCTACCTTCAAAAATGTATGAATACATCAGTTACAGAGGGAAAAGGGCCCTAATTTGCACACCTTAATTAGGTAGTAAGGTGCTACTCTGCTTGAGACTTAGTAATGTATACAGAGGGAAAAGGTAGCAGGTGCACTATCTCACACTAGCTCAACCTGTAGTAACCAGAGGCACTTAGCATATTCCTGGCCAGGGCTATGAGCTTACCCACCGCATCAAGGTAGCCTCTCATTGGGTAAGTCCCTAACACTAACTATAGGGGTTCAGGTCCGGGGGGCAGGACACACCAGAGCCACCCAGCCAGACAACCCCAGGGCATCGCAGGAGTGATAAAAATATAGGGTTAAAGAGGTAGGAGCAGCTGCTGCTGCATGTGTGAATAATGTGAGGAGTAAAAGAAAATTATGTGAAGGTGTTACATATATATATAAAACAAACTATAAGTGACATGAAGTGATGAAATAGTGTTAAATTGCGATGCCCCAGGGACACCATTTTTATCACTCCTGCGATGCCCTGGGGTTGTCTGGCTGGGTGGCTCTGGTGTGTCCTGCCCCCCGGACCTGAACCCCTATAGTTAGTGTTAGGGACTTACCCAATGAGAGGCTACCTTGATGCGGTGGGTAAGCTCATAGCCCTGGCCAGGTATATGCTAAGTGCCTCTGGTTACTACAGGTTGAGCTAGTGTGAGATAGTGCACCTGCTACCTTTTCCCTCTGTATACATTACTAAGTCTCAAGCATAGTAGCTCCTCACTACCTAATTAAGGTGTGCAAATTAGGGCCCTTTTCCCTCTGTAACTGATGTATTCATACATTTTTGAAGGTAGGAGACACCTTCACCCTAATTTAGCACCCTGCCCCACCCACCCCTCTGATTTTAAATAGTCCAACACTCTAGCCTTTACATTTGGAATGAGCACACTGAGGTAAGACTCCTACATTCTGTTTAATATGGCAGTCCATAATGGGGGGAATTCTCTGGGGTGCGGGGCTCCCTGTGCCTGCCGTGGTTGGGTGTCCCTGGGGCATTGCAATTTAACACTATTTCATCACTTCATGTCACTTATAGTTTGTTTTATATATATATGTAACACCTTCACATAATTTTCTTTTACTCCTCACATTATTCACACATGCAGCAGCAGCTGCTCCTACCTCTTTAACCCTATATTTTTATCACTCCTGCGATGCCCTGGGGTTGTCTGGCTGGGTGGCTCTGGTGTGTCCTGCCCCCCGGACCTGAACCCCTATAGTTAGTGTTAGGGACTTACCCAATGAGAGGCTACCTTGATGCGGTGGGTAAGCTCATAGCCCTGGCCAGGAATATGCTAAGTGCCTCTGGTTACTACAGGTTGAGCTAGTGTGAGATAGTGCACCTGCTACCTTTTCCCTCTGTATACATGATTCTGTGAGGAGACCTGCAAAATATGCACTGTGTGGGGTAATGAGGACCGAGTTTGAGAACCTGTGTGTTAGAGCATAGGTTCTCAAACTCGGTCCTCAGGACCCCGCACAGTGCATGTTTTGCAGGTAACCCAGCAAGTGCACAGGTGAATTAATTACTCACTGATACATTTTAAAAGGTACACAGGTAGTATTAATTATTTTACTTGCGATTCTGTGAGGAGACCTGCAAAACATGCACCATGTGGGGTCCTGAGGACCGAGTTTGAGAACCTGTGTGTTAGAGCATAGGTTCTCAAACTCGGTCCTCAGGACCCCACACAGTGCATGTTTTGCAGGTAACCCAGTAGGCACACAGGTGTATTAAATACTCACTGACACATTTTAAAAGGTCCACAGGTGGAGCTAATTATTTAACTCGTGATTCTGTGAGAAGACCTGCAAAACATGCACTGTGTGGGGTCCTGAAGACCGAGTTTGAGAACCTGTGTGTTAGAGCTCCTGAGCTCCCCAACAAGGGAGAAAGGTGGGGCTGTGATGGATGCCACAATGCCTATCTAATGCCCGAGGAGATAGGGGCCAGGAGAGAGGTCCACAGAGTTTAAGCCTGTGAGAGATGGAAAGAAAGAGCTGGTAGTTTGCAATGTGAGCAACCGAGTGTGGTCTGTATAACCCAGTGTTTCCCAACCACGGTCCTCAAAGCACACTAACAGTCCTAGTTTTAGTGATATCCTGGCTTGAACACAGGTGACTTAATTAGTACCTCAGTTATTTTGATGTAACCATCTGTGCTGCAGCCTGGATCAGAGGCGGAACTAGCGCCAGTGCAGGCAGTGCCGTGCACTGGGGCCCGCCTCTGTCAAGGGGCCCAAAGCCAGAGCGGCATGTAATGAGTCAAACTGACTCATTACATGCCGCCTGGCTGCCGCTGTGTGCCGCCGCCGAGGAGAGGATGCGCACCGGCTACGGGGGGGGAGAGGGTAGAGGAGGGAGCCGCAACAGCGCTATGTCATTGGTAGAAGCGCAGCTGCTGCTGGCCCTCTCCTTTACCATAGGCTGCCCTCCGCTGCTGTGAATGCTGGGATGCGCATCCCAGCATTCACAGCGGCGGAGGGCAGCCTATGGTAAGGGAGAGGGCCAGCGGCAGCAGCGCTTCTACCAATGACATAGCGCTGCTGCGGCTCCCTCCTCCCCCCCCCCCCCCCCTCCCCTCCTTCTCCCCTGCCAGAAGCTGCAAGAGGAGCCTGAGCCAGCGGAAACGGTAAGTATACCTATTCTATCTATCTGTCTATTATTATTATTATCCTTTATTTATATGGCGCCACAAGGGTTCCGCAGCGCCCAATTACAGAATACATGAACAAATAATCAAACAGGAAAACAGCAACTTACAGTTGATGACAGTATAGGACAAGTACAGGGTAAATAAACATAGTTACATCAGCAGATGACACTGGAATAAGTATCAGGTGGCAGAAGACTGCTGGATGTGGTGCAGTTGAAGATTATTAAAGTAAGAAAGGATAAGCACATGAGGGAAGAGGGCCCTGCTCGTGAGAGCTTACATTCTAAAGGGGAGGGGTAGACAGACAGGGGTGACACAGATGGGGTACATAGAGAGCGTAGAACAGAGGGTTAGGATGAGATTTGGCTGGGTTTGGTGAAGAAGTGGGTCTTGAGAGATCGTTTGATGTTTTGTAGAGAGGTGGAGAGTCTGAGGGGGAGAGGTAGGGAATTCCAAAGAAGTGGTGCAGCACGTGAAAAATCTTGGAGGTAGGAGTGGGAGGAAGTAATCCGTAGGCAGGAGAGTCGGTGTGCATTAGCAGAGCGAAGAGGACGGGTGGGAGTGTAAAGGGAGATAAGGTCAGAGATGTAGATGGGAGAGGAGTGGGTGAGGGCTTTGTAAGCGAGTGTGAGAAGCTTGAAATGGATTCTGAAAGGGAAGGGGAGCCAGTGAAGGTCTAGTAAGAGAGGAGAGGTGGACGTAGTGCGTTTGGTGAGGAAGATGAGCCGGGCAACAGCATTGAGGATAGATTGGAGTGGAGAGAGGTATTTGTCAGGAATGCCAGTCAGGAGCAGATTACAGTAGTCCAGTCTGGAGATGACCAGTGAGTGGATAAGAGTCTTAGTAGCATCCTGGGTCAGAAAGGGTCTGATCCTGGAAATATTTTTTGGATGAAAATGGCAGGTTTGTGAGAGGTGCTGAATGTGTGATTTGAAGGAGAGGGAGGAGTCAAGGATTACTCCAAGACAGCGCACTTGGGGGCTAGAGGAGATAGTAGTGCCATTAATAGATAATGAGATTGTAGGAGGTGAGGTTATGCGGGAGGGAGGAAAGATGATCAGCTCTGTCTTAGACATGTTAAGTTTAAGAAAGCGCTGGGACATCCAGGAAGAGGTAGCAGAGAGACAGTTGGAGATACGAGTGAGGAGAGCAGGGGAGAGGTCTGGAGAGGAAAGATAGATTTGGGTGTCATCAGCATAGAGATGATATTGGAAACCAAAAGAACTAATGAGCTTACCTAGTGAGGACGTATAGAGAGAGAAGAGAAGAGGACCAAGGACAGAACCTTGGGGTACCCCTACAGTTAGTGGAAGTGAGGGGGAGGTGGAGTCATGAGAAGAGACAGAGAATGAACGGTCAAAGAGGTAGGAAGACAGCCAAGATAGGGCAGTGTCACGCAGACCAATGGAGTGAAGAATTTGCAGTAGGAGAGGATGGTCCACAGTGTCAAAAGCAGCAGAGAGATCAAGTAGAATAGAGTACTGAATAGAGTACTGTCCCTTAGATTTAGCAGCATGGAGGTCATTGCATACTTTTGTAAGGGCAGTTTCAGTGGAGTGGAGAGGACGGAAGCCAGACTGGAATGGGTCAAGCAGTGAGTGTGAGCAAAGAAAGGAAGTAAGGCGGTTGTAGACAATACGCTCAAGGAGTTTGGAGGCAAAAGGGAGGAGAGAGATGGGTCGGTAGTTTGCCATAATGTGTAAAAAATGGGACGCTGTCTGCCGTAATGTGTAATAAATGGGACGCTGTCTGCCGTAATATGCAAAAAATGGTACGCTGTCTGCCGTAATGTGCAAAAAATGGGACGCAGTCTGCCGTAATGTGCAAAAAAATAAGAATTTACTCACCGGTAATTCTATTTCTCGTAGTCCGTAGTGGATGCTGGGAACTCCGTAAGGACCATGGCGAATAGCGGGCTCCGCAGGAGACTGGGCACTCTAAAAGAAAGATTAGGTACTATCTGGTGTGCACTGGCTCCTCCCTCTATGCCCCTCCTCCAGACCTCAGTTAGGGAAACTGTGCCCGGAAGAGCTGACACAATAAGGAAAGGATTTGGAATCCCGGGTAAGACTCATACCAGTCACACCAATCACACCGTACAACTCGTGATACTATACCCAGTTAACAGTATGAATAACAACTGAGCCTCACGAAAAGATGGCTCATAACAATAACCCTTTAGGTAGGCAATAACTATATACAAGTATTGCAGACAATCCGCACTTGGGATGGGCGCCCAGCATCCACTACGGACTACGAGAAATAGAATTACCGGTGAGTAAATTCTATTTTCTCTGACGTCCTAGTGGATGCTGGGAACTCCGTAAGGACCATGGGGATTATACCAAAGCTCCCAAACGGGCGGGAGAGTGCGGATGACTCTGCAGCACCGAATGAACAAACTCAAGGTCCTCCTCAGCCAGGGTATCAAACTTGTAGAATTTTGCAAATGTGTTTGAACCCGACCAAGTAGCAGCTCGGCAAAGCTGTAAAGCCGAGAACCCTCGGGCAGCCGCCCAAGAAGAGCCCACCTTCCTCGTGGAATGGGCTTTTACTGATTTTAGGATGCGGCAGTCCAGCCGCAGAAAGTGCAAGTTGATTCGTGCTATAGATCCAGCGAGCAATAGTCTTCTTTGAAGCAGGAGCACCCAGCTTGTTGGGTGCATACAGGATAAATAGCGAGTCAGTTTTCCTGACTCTAGCCATCCTGGAAACATAGATTTTCAGGGCCCTGACTACGTCCAGCAACTTGGAATCCTCCAAGTCCCGAGTAGCCGCAGGCACCACAATAGGTTGGTTCAAATGAAACGCTGATACCACCTTAGGAAGAAATTGGGAACGAGTCCTCAATTCCGCCCTATCCATATGAAAAATCAGATAAGGGCTTTTACATGACAAAGCCGCCAATTCTGATACACGCCTGGCCGAAGCCAAGGCCAACAGCATGACCACTTTCCGCATAAAATATTTTTGCTCCACGGTTTTAAGTGGCTCAACCAATGCGACTTTAGGAAATCCAACACCACGTTGAGATCCCAAGGTGCCACTGGAGGCATAAAAGGGGGCTGAATATGCAGCACTCCTTTAACAAAAGTCTGAACTTCAGGAAGTGAAGCCTGTTCGTTTTGGAAGAAAATCGACAGAGCCAAAATCTGGACCTTGATGGAACCCAATTTGAGGCCCATAGTCACCCCTGACTGTAGGAAGTGCAGAAATCGACCCAGCTGAAATTCATCCGTTGAGGCCTTCCAGGCCTCACACCAAGCAACATATTTCCGCCATATGCGGTGATAATGTTTTGCGGTCACATCCTTCCTAGCTTTAATCAGCGTAGGAATGACTTCAACCGGAATGCCCTTTTCCTTTAGGATCCGGTGTTCAACCGCCATGCTGTTAAACGCAGCCGCGGTAAGTCTTGGAACAGACAGGGCCCCTGCAGTAGCAGGTCCTGTCTGAGCGGCAGAGGCCAAGGGTCCTCTGAGATCATTTCTTGAAGTTCTGGGTACCAAGCTCTTCTTGGCCAATCTGGAACAATGAGTATAGTTCTTACTCCTCTCCTTCTTATTATTCTCATTACCTTGGGTATGAGAGGAAGAGGAGGGAACACATAAACCGACTGGTACACCCACGGTGTCACTAGAGCGTCCACAGCTATCGCCTGAGGGTCCCTTGACCTGGCGCAATATCTTTTTAGCTTTTTGTTAAGGCGGGACGCCATCATGTCCACCTGTGGCCGTTCCCAATGGTTCACAATCAGCTGGAAGACTTCTGGATGAAGTCCCCACTCTCCCGGGTGGAGGTCGTGCCTGCTGAGGAAATCTGCTTCCCAGTTGTCCACTCCCGGAATGAACACTGCTGACAGTGCTATCACGTGATTCTCCGCCATCAAAGAATCCTTGTGGCTTCTGCCATTGCCACCCTGCTTCTTGTGCCGCCCTGGCGGTTTACATGGGCGACCGCTGTGATGTTGTCTGACTGAATCAGAACCGGTTGGTTTTTAAGCAGGGGTTCTGCTTGACTCAGGGCGTTGTAAATGTCCCTTAGTTCCAGAATATTTAAGTGTAGGGAAGTTTCCTGACTTGACCATTGTCCTTGGAAGTTTCTTCCCTGGGTGACTGCCCCCCAACCTCGGAGGCTTGCATCCGTGGTCACCAGGACCCAGTCCTGTATGCCGAATCTGCGGCCTTCGAGCAGATGAGCACTCTGCAGCCACCACAGCAGATATACCCTGGCCCTCGGGGACAGGGTGATTAACCGATGCATCTGGAGATGCGATCCGGACCACTTGTCCAACAGATCCCACTGGAAGATCCTTGCATGGAATCTGCCGAAGGGACTTGCTTCGTAAGAAGCTACCATCTTTCCCAGGACTCGCGTGCAGTGATGCACCAACACCTGCTTTGGTTTCAGGAGGACCCTGACCAGAGATGATAATTCCTGGGCCTTCTCCTCCGGGAGAAATATCTTCTTCTGTTCTGTGTCCAGAATCATGCCCAAGAACAGCAGACGCGTCGCAGGAATCAGCTGCGACTTTGGGATATTCAGAATCCAGGCGTGCTGATGCAGCACTTCCTGAGATAGTGCCACGCCGACTAGCAACTGCTCTTTGGACCTCGCCTTTATAAGGAGATCATCCAAGTACGGAATAATCATGACTCCCTTCTTTCGGAGGAGCATCATCATGTCGGCCATTACCTTGGTAAATACCCACGGTGCCGTGGACAGACCAGACGGCAACGTCTGGAATTGGTAATGACAGTCCTGTACCACACCCTTGAGGTACTTTGAACTTGAACTTTTTTATATAAATGTTCAAGGATTTTAAATTTAGAATGGGTCTCACCGAACCGTCTGGTTTCGGTACCACAACATTGTGGAATAGTAACCCCGTCCCTGTTGAAGGAGGGGTACCTTGATTATCACCTGCTGAAGATACAGCTTGTGAATTGCCGTCAGTACTACCTCCCTTTCTCTGAGGGCAGCAGGCAAGGCTGATTTGAGGTAACGGCGAGGGGGAGTCGCCTCGAACTCCAGCTTGTATCCCTGTGATACTACGTGCAGAAGCCAGGGATCCATCTGTGAGCGAGCCCACTGGTCGCTGAAGTTCCGGAGACGCGCCCCCACCGCACCTGGCTCAGCCTGTGGAGCCCCAGCGTCATGCGGTGGACTTAGAGGAAGCGGGGGAAGATTTTTGATCCTGGGAACTGGCTGTCTGGTGCAGCCTTTTTCTTTTCTAGGAGCTCAGGAGAGCCCCTAGTGTGCAACCAGCTCGGGCCGGGCACAGATTCTAACTGAGGTCTGGAGGAGGGGCATAGAGGGAGGAGCCAGTGCACACCAGATAGTACCTAATCTTTCTTTTAGAGTGCCCAGTCTCCTGCGGAGCCCGCTATTCCCCATGGTCCTTACGGAGTTCCCAGCATCCACTAGGACGTCAGAGAAATGGTACGCTGTCTGCTGTAATGTGCAAAAAATGGAATGCTGTCTGCCGTAATGTGTAAAAATGGGACGCTGTCTGCTGTAATGTGTAAAAAAGGAACGCTGTCTGCCGTAATGTGTAAAAAGGGGACGCTGTCTGCCGTAATGTGTAAAAAATGGGACGCTGTCTGCCGTAATGTGCAAAAAATGGGACGCTGTCTGCCGTAATGTGCAAAAAATGGGACGCTGTCTGCCGTAATGTGCAAAAAATGGGACGCTGTCTGCCGTAATGTGCAAAAAATGGGACGCTGTCTGCCGTAATGTGTAATAAAGGGGACGCTGTCTGCCGTAATGTGTAAAAAATGGGACGCTGTCTGCCGTAATGTGCAAAAAATGGGACGCTGTCTGCCGTAATGTGTAATAAATGGGACGCTGTCTGTCGTAATGTGCTAAAAGGGCACGCTGTCTGCCGTAATGTGTAAAAAGGGGACACTGTCTGCCGTGATGTGTAAAAAGGGGGACGCTGTCTGCCGTAATGTGTAAAAAAGGGGAAGCTGTCCGCCATAATGTGTAAAAGGGTCTCTACATGGTGTAGTGGTAGTACCGTGCGGCGTAATTTGAATAATGGAGACTACTGTGCACCGTTATATGAATTGGTATTATTTTGTGGCCACACCCATTCCCCATGAAGCCATGCCCCTATTTTTTTTGCGCGCCTACGGCGCGCACTGCCCCTGTTTTACATGGAGCGGGGCTCCGATGCCGTTTCTTGCACACAGCACTAAAATGACTAATTACGGCACTGTTGCTAGGTATCCATTTCCCTGGCCCTGAGCAGGTCCCCCTCACCAGATCCTCTCCAGGGGTGAGGCGGTGGACTTAGATGGGGGGGGGGGGGCAAAGCATTTTGTCGCACATGGGCCCACCGCTCGCTAGTTCCGCCACTGGCCTGGATATCACTAAAACCTGCACTGTTGGTGTGCCTTGAGGACCGCGGTTGGGAATGCCTGATATAACCCATGAGTGGGGTAAGAGCTGCAAGCATATGTGTTGATGAGTGGGAGAAGAGGATTTTTCCAGTGCTTTATTATTAAAGGAAGAAGAGTCCCGAGCAGTCATTAAAGGGGAGGGGGACGATGTTGGAGCAGTGTGGCTATAGGAGCCATCCCTGTAGGAGGGTGTAGTACGGGTGACCGGCGGTCTCCTGACCGCCGGTCACCTTACCGACGCCGGGATCCCGGCAGCATACCGACGCCGGGATCCCGGCGGGGAGGGGCGAGTGCGGTCGCCACGGGTTCTATTCCCACTCTATGGGTGTCGTGGACACCCACGAGTGGAAATAGTCCCTGTTGGTCGGCATGCCGACCATCGGGATAGTGAGCCGTCGGGTTCACGGAGGAGGTCATGTGACTGTCGGTCAGCCGACCGGCGGTCACATGACTACCACCCCTGTAGGAGACGGGTGGGCTGGAGCTGAGACTACACTGCTGAGAATGTTTTTGCTGCACTGGAGGTGTCTGCATACTGTTTGCCAATGTGCTAGAGAAGCGCTGCAAAGAGACTCAGGTGGGCGGGTGACATCTATATATCGCTGGCCATTAGGGAGTAAGGAGATGCAGACTGGGTGTGTGACCATCTGTACATGGCTGGCCCTTAGCGAGCAGAGAGAGGTAGATGTGTGTGTAACTATATGTTGCTGGCCTTTCAAGTGGGAGCAGAGAGAGTCAGGATGGGTATGAGTCATTCTGGGCATAGTCCTGATTCAGAGATAGACGCATAGTTGATGTTGCACATAACCGAATGATTTTCAGCAGACTGTGCATATGCTGCGATCACACTTCACATGCGCCAAGGTGCTGCTGCGGATCCGCTTGCAATGAGGATTTCATTGCCAAGTGACTGACAGAAAATGACAGTTTGGAGGTGTTAATGGGGAGTGATTGCAAAAATGCAGGCGTGTCATGGCTGTTTTCAAGGCATGTATCTGTCATCAGCTGTGAGCTTTTACATACAGGGCAAGATGCAGCAAGTGTAAAAATGCGGCCAGACCTCCGAAAATGCCACTTCCAGAGGTTTGGCCACATATGCACCAAGCCGCGGAATGCAATAGATTACGGCGCTTGGATGCGGTAGGCAACGGTCCCTTTTGAGAGGGATCCAACCAGATCCCTCCCAGCACCTACTGTGGTGTGCGCATCACTTGATGCATGTGCAGATAGGACTCCGGGTCCTAAATCCGAAAGTTCTATCATCGCAAAGGGCAGCTCTTCCCGCAAGAGCTGTCCTTTGTGATTTTCTTCATGCATACTGCGTTAGTAAACACCAATATGCATGTGGAAATTGGCGGCATGCATCGCAAGTAAAATCCTATGTTTGCTGCATCCCACACACAGAAACATGGCGCCTGCGTCACTACTGCCGCGTCCAGTCTGCTTATCAATATGGCTACCCTTAAGCCCAGTGTTCCATGTTCTTGCGTATAGGCTGCAAATGTGTGCAGGTAAGCCCCGCGGGGGGAGGGGGGTTAGGTTTAGGCACTCTCGGGCAGGGTTAGGGTTAGGCTGCGTGGTAGGGTCAGGTTTAGGCTGTAGAAGAGGGGGTTAGTTGTAGGCACCACCGGGGAGGGTTAGGATTAGGCTCAGGGGGGTGCGGGGAGGTTTAGGATGCGGAAAGGTAGTGTTAGGGAGGCATTGGGGGAAGGTAAGTATACTTACCTATTCTCTGTTGGGATTCTCACCATCAGGATGCCACAGTCTGCATATCATACCCAACCCGTCTTTCCTCCCTTCCCCACTGCTCCTTATTTTGAGTGTGTCTCACTTCTACTTCTCTGCTCCTTATTTTGTGTATGTCTGTAGATCATTAAAAATGTAAGAGACACTTAGTCATAGGTTAATGGAAGTTTTTCACCCTGCGCTGTACCTGGTAGTTATCTACATGACCCAGACAGGCTCTTACAGAAGAACAGACCTCTTGGTGTATTTGTCTTTCTTTATTACTTAAACATTTTAGATCATCTGTCACATTTCTGCTTACAAGACCTTTAGTCACATGACAGGCGAGTTCCATGTCTCACATCACTGCCATGAGCTGAATGTAAAGCGCCCCATTCCACCAGTGTAAGCTACAGCAGACCAGCTTTATCATACAGTTATTTTACTGTAGAGGGAACCAATCCACAAATGTTATTGTAGAACTATAAGCAAACAAATAAAACATATATACAGTATACAAGTAAGGATACAAGATGATTAAGAAATGTCACTTTCATATTATTATTGTTCCATATTAATACATCATTTAAGGTGATCATAACTATATAAAATGTTCAAAGTAACTTCAACAATCCAAATGATGTCTGAATGACACCTTCAAAAATTGTTAACACTGTAAATATAATGTATTTAATTACAATCTGTAGCACATATTTGTAGCCACGGAAACCAGTTTCTTATAATTCAACTTACAATAATAATTTTCTTTATTACTGCTGAGGGAAGACACATGGTTATTAAACAACATGGGAAGCCCCAGATATTTTCCCCTGAATACTAGTTACAAACATATATCTCTTTTGGCTGGGAAGCACATCAGGATATAGTGGCAGCACAGTACTGAAAGTGTTCTATGTGTAGAGGAAAGCTGCAGATAAACCTCAACTGAAAATGGCACATACTGTACATAACAATATACAGTACCCGTTGTGTACCTAGCGGATAGCATAGAGCTACAACTACTACACCGTCGATATTCTGGCACCCTCAGTTCTGGCAGTGTGCCGGATTATCGGTGGTATAAACGACGGTGGTCTCAGCGGCATCCTGATACCTCCCTTCCCTGCAGCCTATTTCTAGCCAGCATGCCTCCCACAGCTTAACTCCAACCCTGCAGCCCGACACCCCGCCTGCAGCCGGACTACCCGCCCGCAGCCTGATTCTTCCCCCGCAACCTAACTGGGTATGGGTCATTAAGTCGATAGTCATTAGGTCGACCACTATTGGTCGACATGGAAACGGGTCGACAGGGTTTTTTTTTTTACTTTTTGGTGTCATTTTCTTTGTAAAGTGACGGGGAACCTCAATTAGTGCACTGTGTCCCCTTGCATGCCTCGCTCCGCTACCGCTGCGCTCAGCACAGGTTACTGTTCCCAATTGTAGTCCATGTGGATCGTAAAGTATAAAAAAAAGTTTAAAAAATTGTGAAAAATGCATGTCGACCTTTTTCCTTGTCAACCTAGTGACCATGTCAACCTAATGCATGTCGACCAATAGTGTTTAGCCTAATGACTGTCGACCTAAGTGTTGTCGACCTAATGACCGTATCTCGCCTAACTAAGCCTCCTGCTGCCTATTTAAACCCTCCTGCAGCTTAACTCCCACCCACATCTTAACTTCCCGCAGCACCTGCTGTGTCTGGATTAAAAGAAGTGCCGTATAATGTAGTGTCTCTCTGTATTATAAAGCACTTTCATGAAAAACATGCAGAAAACGGCCATTTACACAAGCTTTTCGGGACATTTAGTATTGCCACCATTTATGAAGGCTTTCTTACAAGAGACATTGCAGCTATCTCCTGTGTTATGTAAGGATGGGCACAATCACTGGCGTATCTATAATGGGTGCAGTGTGTGCGATGTATGCAGGCCTCTGAGTCCAGAGGGGACCCCACTGCACACACTGCACCCATTTTTTGAATACTTATCCCTCCATAGTCCTGTGCCGACGTCGGCAGCGCTGTGGAATCACCGTGAAAAAGGTGCAGTGGCCATTTTGACGGTGTTCTGCGCATGCGCAGTAGAGAAATCACTGGGAAAATGTCCGCCGCACCATTTTCCCGGTGATCTGCGCATGCGCAGTAGAGTCTAAGCCCTCTAGAGCTCAGACTCTACAGCACTGCCGGCAGAGAGGAGGGGGCCTGAATGGAGGCGGCAGAACACGGGCCTCCTCCTCTCTTAAAGTGTACCTGCACAATACAATGCTGTCAGATGATATTAGCATTAGCACTAGCAGATATTTTGGAAAAGACCGCACAGGCCAGAGGGATCTTTTCAGATCCCTCATCTGTGAGTGTAAAGTCCTCTTCTTTAGTCCAAGATTTTTTTATTTGAACTATTATTTTACAAACAATTCACTTATTTGTGTTTTTTATATTAATATTTTTAAGAAATTCTATGTTTGGTATATTATGAGAAAATTCTTTAATAATGTTAAAATAAGAATTTACTCACCGGTAATTCTATTTCTCGTAGTCCGTAGTGGATGCTGGGTACTCCGTAAGGACCATGGGGAATAGACGGGCTCCGCAAGAGACTGGGCACTCTTAAAAGAAAGATTAGGTACTATATCTGGTGTGCACTGGCTCCTCCCTCTATGCCCCTCCTCCAGACCTCAGTTAGGGAAACTGTGCCCGGAAGAGCTGACATTACTAGGAAAGGATTTGGAATCCAGGGTAAGACTCATACCAGCCACACCAATCACACCGTACAACTTGTGATAACTATACCCAGTTAACAGTATGAACAACAACTGAGCCTCATTTAACAGATGGCTTCAGAACAATAACTCTATAGTTAAGCAATAACTATATACAAGTATTGCAGAAAGTCCGCACTTGGGACGGGCTCCCAGCATCCACTACGGACTACGAGAAATAGAATTACCGGTAAGTAAATTCTTATTTTCTCTGACGTCCTAGTGGATGCTGGGTACTCCGTAAGGACCATGGGGATTATACCAAAGCTCCCAAACGGGCGGGAGAGTGCGGATCACTCTGCAGCACCGAATGAGCAAACTCAAGGTCCTCCTCAGCCAGGGTATCAAACTTGTAGAATTTTGCAAAAGTGTTTGATCCCGACCAAGTAGCAGCTCGGCAAAGTTGTAAAGCCGAGACCCCTCGGGCAGCCACCCAAGAAGAGCCCACCTTCCTCGTGGAATGGGCTTTTACTGATTTAGGATGCGGCAGTCCAGCTGCAGAAAGTGCAAGTTGAATCGTGCTATAGATCCAGCGAGCAATAGTCTGCTTTGAAGCAGGAGCACCCAGCTTGTTGGGTGCATACAGGATAAATAGCGAGTCAGTTTTCCTGACTCTAGCCATCCTGGAAACATAGATTTTCAGGGCCCTGACTACGTCCAGCAACTTGGAATCCTCCAAGTCCAGAGTAGCCGCAGGCACCACAATAGGTTGGTTCAAATGAAACGCTGATACCACCTTAGGAAGAAATTGGGAACGAGTCCTCAATTCCGCCCTATCCATATGAAAAATCAGATAAGGGCTTTTACATGACAAAGCCGCCAATTCTGATACACGCCTGGCCGAAGCCAAGGCCAACAGCATGACCACTTTCCGCGTGAAATATTTTTGCTCCACGGTTTTAAGTGGCTCAACCAATGCGACTTTAGGAAATCCAACACCACGTTGAGATCCCAAGGTGCCACTGGAGGCACAAAAGGGGGCTGAATATGCAGCACTCCCTTAACAAACGTCTGAACTTCAGGCACTGAAGCCAGTTCTTTTTGAAAGAAAATAGACAGGGCCGAAATCTGGACTTTAATGGATCCCAATTTTAGGCCCATAGTCACTCCTGACTGTAGGAAGTGCAGAAATCGACCCAGCTGAAATGCCTCTGTTGGGGCTTTCATGGCCTCACACCAAGCAACATATTTTCGCCATATGCGGTGATAATGTTTTGCTGTCACATCCTTCCTAGCTTTTATCAGCGTAGGAATGACTTCAACCGGAATGCCCTTTTCCATTAGGATCCGGCGTTCAACCGCCATGCCGTCAAACGCAGCCGCGGTAAGTCTTGGAACAGACAGGGCCCCTGCTGTAGCAGTTCCTGTCGGAGCGGCAGAGGCCTAGGGTCCTCTGAGATCATTTCTTGTAGTTCCGGGTACCAAGTTCTTCTTGGCCAATCCGGAACGATGAGTATAGTTCTTACTCCTCTCTTTCTTATTATCCTCAGTACCCTTGGTATGAGAGGAAGAGGAGGGAACACATAAACCGAATGGTACACCCATGGTGTCACTAGAGCATCCACAGCTATCGCCTGAAGGTCCCTTGACCTGGCGCAATATCTTTTTAGCTTTTTGTTGAGGCGGGACGCCATCATGTCCACCTGTGGCCTTTCCCAACGATTTACAATCAGCTGGAAGACTTCTGGATGAAGTCCCCACTCTCCCGGGTGGAGGTCGTGCCTGCTGAGGAAGTCTGCTTCCCAGTTGTCCACTCCCGGATGAACACTGCTGACAGTGCTATCACGTGATTCTCCGCCCATCGGAGAATTCTTGTGGCTTCTGCCATCGCCATCCTGCTTCTTGTGCCGCCCTGTCTGTTTACATGGGCGACAGCCGTGATGTTGTCTGACTGAATCAGCACCGGCTGGTTTTGAAGCAGGGGTTCTGCTTGACTTAGGGCATTGTAAATGGCCCTTAGTTCCAGAATATTTATGTGTAGGGAAGTCTCCTGACTCGACCATTGTCCTTGGAAGTTTCTTCCCTGAGTGACTGCCCCCCAACCTCGGAGGCTGGCATCCGTGGTCACCAGGACCCAGTCCTGAATGCCGAATCTGCGGCCCTCGAGAAGATGAGCACTCTGCAGCCACCACAGCAGAGACACCCTGGCCCTTGGGGACAGGGTGATCAGCCGATGCATCTGGAGATGCGATCCGGACCACTTGTCCAACAGATCCCACTGAAAGATCCTTGCATGGAACCTGCCGAAGGGAATTGCTTCGTAAGAAGCTACCATCTTTCCCAGGACTCGCGTGCAGTGATGCACCGACACCTGTTTTGGTTTCATGAGGTCTCTGACCAGAGATGACAACTCCTTGGCCTTCTCCTCCGGGAGAAACACCTTCTTCTGTTCTGTGTCCAGAATCATGCCCAAGAACAGCAGACGCGTCGTAGGAACCAGCTGCGACTTTGGGATATTCAGAATCCAGCCGTGCTGTTGTAGCACTTCCTGAGATAGTGCTACTCCGACCAACAACTGCTCCTTGGACCTTGCCTTTATAAGGAGATCGTCCAAGTACGGGATAATTATAACTCCCTTCTTTCGAAGGAGTATCATCATTTCGGCCATTACCTTGGAAATACCCTCGGTGCCGTGGACAGACCAAACGGCAACGTCTGGAATTGGTAATGGCAGTCCTGTACCACAAACCGGAGGTACTCCTGGTGAGGTGGATAAATGGGGACATGTAGGTAAGCATCCTTGATGTCCAGTGATACCATAAGATCCCCCTCTTCCAGGCTTGCAATAACCGCCCTGAGCGATTCCATTTTGAACTTGAACTTTCTTATATAAGTGTTCAAGGATTTCAAATTTAGAATGGGTCTTACCGAACCGTCTGGTTTCGGTACCACAAACATTGTGGAATAGTAACCCCGTCCCTGTTGAAGGAGAGGAACTTTGATTATCACCTGCTGGAGGTACAGCTTGTGAATTGCCGCCAGTACTACCTCCCTTTCCTTGGGAGTAGCTGGCAAGGCTGATTTGAGGTAACGGCGAGGGGGAGACGTCTCGAACTCCAGCTTGTATCCCTGAGATACCACTTGTAGAACCCAGAGATCCACCTGTGAGTGAACCCACTGGTCGCTGAAGTTCCGGAGACGGGCCCCCACCGCACCTGGCTCCACCTGTGGAGCCCCAGCGTCATGCGGTGGACTTAGTGGAAGCAGGGGAGGATTTTTGTTCCTGGGAACTGGCTGTCTGGTGCAGCTTTTTCCCTCTACCCCTGCCTCTGGGCAGAAAGGACGCGCCTCTGACCCGCTTGCCTTTCTGGGGCCGAAAGGACTGTAATTGATAATACGGTACTTTCTTAGGCTGTGAGGGAACCTGAGGTAAAAAAGTTGACTTCCCAGCTGTTGCTGTGGATACAAGGTCCGAGAGACCGTCCCCAAACAATTCCTCACCCTTATAAGGCAAAACTTCCATGTGCCTTTTTAGAATCGGCATCACCTGTCCACTGCCGAGTCTATAATACTCTCCTGGCAGAAATGGACATTGCATTAATTCTAGATGCCAGCCGGCAAATGTCCCTCTGTGCATCCCTCATATATAAGACTACGTCTTTAATATGCTCTATGGTTAGCAAAATCGTATCCCTGTCAAGGGAATCAATGTTGAGACGGCAGTGCCACCTTTTTTGATAAGCGTGTGAGCGCCTTGTCCACCCTAGGGGATGTTTCCCAACGCAACCTGTCCGTTGGCGGGAAAGGGTACGCCATTAGTAACCACTTAGAAATCACTAATTTCTTATCTGGGGAACACCACGCTTCTTCACACAATTCATTTAACTCATCAGATGGGGGAAAAGTCACTGGCTGCTTTTTCTCCCCAAACATAATACCCTTTTTAGTGGTAACCGGGTTAATGTCAGAAATGTGCAACACATTTTTCATTGCCGTAATCATACATCGAATGGCCCTTGTGGATTGTACATTTGTCTCATCCTCGTCGACACTGGAGTCAGACTCCGTGTCGACATCTGTGTCTGCCATTTGAGGTAGCGGGCGTTTTTGAGCCCCTGATGGCCTCTGAGACGCTTGGGCAGGCGCGGGCTGAGATGCCGGCTGTCCCAAAGCTGTTACGTCATCGAACCTTTTATGCAAGGAGTTGACACTGTCGGTTAATACCTTCCACATATCCATCCACTCTGGTGTCGGCCCCGCAGGGGGCGACATCACACTTATCGGCTCCTGATCCGCCTCCACGTAAGCGTCCTCATCAAACATGTCGACACAGCCGTACCGACACACCGCACACACACACAGGGAATGCTCTGACTGAGGACAGGACCCCACAAAGTCCTTTGGGGAGACAGAGAGAGAGTATGCCAGCACACACCAGAGCGCTATATAACAGAGGGATTTACACTAATACACAGTGAATTTTCCCCCAATAGCTGCTTATATCACCTTTTGCGCCTAAATTTATGTGCCCCCCCTCTCTTTTTTACCCTTTCCGTAGTGTATACTGCAGGGGAGAGCCTGGGGAGCGTCCTTCCAGTGGAGCTGTGAAGAGAAAATGGCGCTGGCTGTGCTGAGGAAGATAGCCCCGCCCCTTCAGCGGCGGGCCTCTTCCGCTTTTTTAAAAATATTTATGGCGGGGGATTAGGCACATATACAGTTTATAACTGTATTATGTGCATTTTGCCAACCAAGGTATACATATTGCAGCCCCCCCCCCCCCCCAGCGCCCTGCACCCACCAGTGACCGGAGCGTGTGGTGTGCTGTGGGAGCAATGGCGCACAGCTGCAGTGCTGTGCGCTACCTTATTGAAGACCGGAGTCTTCAGCCGCCGATTTTCTCCTGGAATCTTCCGTCTTCTGGCTCTGCAAGGGGGACGGCGGCGCGGCTCCGGGAACGGACGATCGAGGTCGGGCCCTGTGTTCGATCCCTCTGGAGCTAATGGTGTCCAGTAGCCTTAGAAGCACAAGCTAGCTGCAAGCAGGTAGGTTTGCTTCTCTCCCCTCAGTCCCTCGTAGCAGTGAGTCTGTTGCCAGTAGATCTCACTGAAAATAAAAAACCTAACAAATACTTTCTTTTCTAGTGAGCTCAGGAGAGCCCACTAGGTGCATCCAGCTCTGGCCGGGCACAGATTCTAACTGAGGTCTGGAGGAGGGGCATAGAGGGAGGAGCCAGTGCACACCAGATATAGTACCTAATCTTTCTTTTAAGAGTGCCCAGTCTCCTGCGGAGCCCGTCTATTCCCCATGGTCCTTACGGAGTACCCAGCATCCACTAGGACGTCAGAGAAAAGTGATTCAATGCTTACCTTTTATGAAAGGATTCTAGTGGGGTCCAGAGAGCAGTCCAAGTATCTTACTGTGGGCCTAATTCACACCCTGTCGCAAGTGTGCAAAAATCGATATGAAGCGATTTTTGCACACGTGCGCATGAACGTACGCTGGTACACACATGTGCAAGGTCCTAAACTGCGTTCTCTTCAGAACGCAGTTTAAGACCTGGAGGGGGTGGGGGGGCGGAAATGGGGCACAGACACCGCATTTTGTGGGCGTCGATGCACTGTTTAAGGGGCATGGTCCAGACAACACAGGCCATTGCTGGGGCGGGTCGCGGCAGCTGTGTGATGTCACACGCAGCTGCTGTGACTCAAAACATTGCGGGAAGCCGTCTGCCTTCGCAGCTAGGATGCGTAGGCAGAGGGCTACTCGAACCATGTGAAAGCGCTTTCGCATGTCTGCGGAGGAAAGCAGAACCCGGCATGTGGGGTGGACTTGCCCTGTGCTGTGCTTTACTATATAGTGCGAATCGCAAAAAAATATCTCACCAAGGGGGTAATTCCAAGTTGATCGCAGCAGGAAATTTTTTAGCAGTTGGGCAAAACCATGTGCACTGCAGGTGTGGCAGATATAACATTTGCAGAGAGAGTTAGATTTGGGTGGGTTATTTTATTTCTGTGCAGGGTAAATACTGGCTGCTTTATTTTTACACTGCAAATTAGATTGCAGATTGACCACACCACACCCAAATCTAAAGGGCCCTACACACTGGCCGATCCGCCGCCGAGCTGCCCGACGGCGGATACCGCCAACGAGCGACCCGGCGGCGGGGGGGCAGTGACGGGGGGAGTGAAGTTTCTTCACTTCCCCCGTCACGCGGCTCCATTGCAGTGCAGGCAAATATGGACGAGATCGTCCATATTGGCCTGCATGTACAGCCGACGGGGGACCAGCGATGAACGAGCGCCGGGCCGCGCATCGTTCATCGCTGGAGCCTCCACACTGAAAGATATGAACGAGTTCTCGTTCATTTATGAACGAGATCGTTCATATCTTTCAAACAAATCGGCCAGTGTGTAGGCCCTATAACTCTCTGCACATGTTATATCTGCCTCCCCTGCAGTGCACATGGTTTTGCCCAATTGCTGACAGAATTCCTGCTGCGATCAACTTGGAATTCCCCCCCATATGTACACACCTTAAGGAGGACTGTCTTTCTCAGCAGCAGTAAGCCAGCTGCAAATCGGGATTTAGGAGGTGTTTGCTGGCACAAATCTATTGCAAGCACTGTTCCAGCTGAATAAAGTGGACACATCTGACCAAAAAATCACTTGTTATTCAGACCCTCCAACATGACCCGCCCCACTAGGTACAAAATGCTCTGTTTCTGGACTTCCCTCTTAATTTATGATTTCCATCACCTGTGTTGAACTAGTTAAATGATAAGAAAGCTGTTTCTTCACAGGTGATGGCAATAATAAATTAAGAGGGAAGTCCAGAAACAGAGCATTTTGTACCTAGTGGGGCGGGTCATGTTGGAGGGTATGGTTATTGCAGCCATTTGTGGCAATACTAGATTATACTTTATTGGTACCTGCAGTGCAAGTATGGAAATGTGCATAACCATTGCTTGTCTTTACATCTATTCCATGTTGATGTTAAACTGTATCCTATTTATGCAGATAATTCTCTGTGTTTGTTATTGCTGCTTCTTGGTAGAAAGCCGATAGTTTAGTCTTAGTTTTGTTTTTTTCTGTTTGGTCTATTTATCAAGTAATGTTATTCAGTTTTTTACTTAAAGCAAGGGGTAATAACAGCTTGTTACTATTTAACAAGAAGGCTACATTAGAGAAATCACATGCATGCACATTTTACTGTCACCCTATTGGGCCCTACACACTGCGCAATATTAATGAAAGATATGAACGATCTTGTTCATTAATGAACGAGATACCGTTCATATCTTTCAGTGTGGAGGCACCAGTGATGAACGATGCGCGACCCCTGCGCTCGTTCATCGCTGGTGCCCCATCGCTTGTGCATGCAGGCCAATATGGACGATCTCGTCCATATTTGCCTGCACTGCTATGGAGCCTGGTGACGGGTGGAGTGAAGAAACATCACTCCCCGTCACTGCCCCCCAACCACCGGGTCGCCCGTATCCGCCGTCTGGCAGCTCGGCGGCGGATCGAGCTGTGTGTAGGGCCCATTTGCCTGCCTGGGTCTATGATCAACAGTACAGTCTATAAATGTCCACATAACTGTTAAAAAAAAAAAAAAAGTGTTTTGCACCAAGAGTATGCAACTCTCTCACTCCACAAGAAGATGTGATTGCTAATTAAGCACCTTAAGTGTGTTCAAGGGGATCAGACTTGAGAGCATTCTGTGCCAGCTTCAGATCCCAAGGTGTCCAGAAAAAGACACCTCAACAGTTGCAGGTAGTGTAAGTGAGGCATTCGTCTAATCCGACCTCAATAATATCCAGAAACTGTAAAATGGTATCTGAGGAATGATCAAATACTTTAGGTCTGCACCATAGAATGAAGATTTGTAACATTACAAAGTAAGTAATTTACTTTGTCAGAATCCCCTTGCATGTTAGACTGATCACATTACTGTGCAGATTTTGACCATCATTGTCCTGGCTATTCCTTTCCTGAAATGTATGTGTTTTAAAAAAGGATGCCATAACAGAGGCGTAACTAGACATTTTGGTGCCCTGTGCCAGAAAGAGAATTGGTGTGCTTACCCCCCCCACACACACACACACACACACACACACACACACCCATCCATACCTTAAATAGGGCCTATGCACTGTAGGCTGAGCACACTCAGCACACACTGCTACCATCATGTACTACATACTCCCCCCACCGCAGTCACATGGCTTAGCTGCCTGTTCAGACCTCCGTCCCCCAAAAGGATAACAAAATCCTGTCAGCTGCGGGCGGCGATGGATCAGCGGGGAAAATGTGTTGCGGCGGATTCGCTGCGGCTGAAGAAGGGGGAGGCCGGACGCCGTAGCCTGCAGCGGTGTTATGTATGTAACACTCTGTAGAACTCTATGAGCTGCTGGCATGCCCCACAGTCCCTCTGTCTCCGTGAATAGACACTGTGGGGTATATTTACTAACATTCGTAATTCTCCCGATTTGGTGGGAGAATAATCACGAATGACATCGAAAGTGTAAAACTGCAACTTTTTGAATTTATTACGACCAATTTACTAAGCTGTCGTATTCTGCATTTTTCTTTTGTTCCGATGTCGATGTCATTCGTGTTTTTTTTTAGTTTTTTACGGCAGTGATTAGCAAAACACTGCCGACTTTTTCTAAATGAATCTCGGCCGGATCTGTGTGATCCGTGCTGGGGTTCATTTTTTTTTTTTTTTTTTTTAAATAAGCACTGTAAAACTGTAAAAAAAATGGCGTGGGGTCCCCCCTCCTAAGCATAACCAGCCTCGGGCTCTTTGAGCCGATCCTGGTTGCTGAAATATGGGAAAAAAAATGACAGGGGTTCCCCCATATTTAAGCAACCAGCATCGGGCTCTGCGCCTGGTCCTGGTTCCAAAAATACGGGGGACAAAAAGCGTAGGGGTCCCCCGTATTTTTAAAACCAGCACCGGGCTCCACTAGCTGGACAGATAATGCCACAGCCGGGGGTCACTTTTATATAGTGCCCTGCGGCCGTGGCATCAAATATCCAACTAGTCACCCCTGGCCGGGGTACCCTGGGGGAGTGGGGACCCCTTTAATCAAGGGGTCGTCCCCCCCAGCCACCCAAGGGCCAGGGGTGAAGCCCGAGGCTGTCCCCCCCATCCAATGGGCTGCGGATGGGGGGCTGATAGCCTTTTTGTAAAAGTGTAAGATATTGTTTTTAGTAGCAGTACTACAAGGCCCAGCAAGCCTCCCCCGCATGCTGGTACTTGGAGAACCACAAGTACCAGCATGCGGCGGAAAAACGGGCCCGCTGGTACCTGTAGTACTACTACTAAAAAAATACCCCAAAAAAGACAATACACACACACACCTTGAAAGTAAAGTTTTATTACATCCATCCACACAAACATACATACATACTTACCTTATGTTCACACGCAGGTCGGTCCTCTTGTCCAGTAGAATCCATGGGGTACCTGTTGAATAAATTATACTCACCAGATCCAGGGTACCAAGCTCCTCGGATAATCCTTTTGTAATCCACGTACTTGATTAAAAAAATAAAACGGAGACCCGAGCAACGCACTGAAAGGGGCCCCATGTTTTCACATGGGTCCCCTTTCCCCGAAACCCACTCTGACTGATGTCTAAGTGGGTTTCTTCAGCCAATCAGGGAGCGCCACGTTGTGGCACCCTCCTGATCGGCTGTGTGCTCCTGTACTGTATGACAGGCGGCACACGGCAGTGTTACAATGTAGCGCCTATGCGCTCCATTGTAACCAATGGTGGGAACTTTCAGGTCAGCGGTGAGGTCACTTTCGGTCAACCGCTGACCTGAAAGTTCCCACCATTGGTTACAGCAGAGCAGTGATTGACAGGAACCTCCCTACTACCCCCCACCCCCGCGGGACAGCAGGACAGTCCCAAAATAAACGGGGCTGCCCCACAAAAATCGGGACAGTTGGATATATATATTTTCACACATACATACATACATACATACATACATACATACATACATACATACATACATTATAAGTGGTGATTTAGTCTAGAAATTCCATTCACTTATATTTTCCCTTTACCTATATATTTAGGCACTCTACAACATTGCCTTATAGTTCATTTTCTACACTAGTCTCATTTTTTTTACACTAGTAATTCATGTAAATCCAATTAGAATTGATGTATAAAATGTATATGTAAGACAGCTGTAACTTGGTATCTTTGCTGCTGGTTACTGTGACATCACACCTAGCTTCATCCTGTAACATTCTATCTACAGCTGCTGAAGTTTCCAGTTACCATGCAGGAAGACAGGTAGGAGGAGGTGAGTCCTACGGGTGGTCTTCTGTATGCCGGCGGTCGGGCTCCCGGCGCTCAGTATACCGGCGCCGGGAGCCCGACAGCCGGCATACCGACACTTATTTTCCCTCGTGGGGGTCCACGCCCCCCATAGAGGGAGAATAAAATAGTGTGTTAGCGCGCCACCGTGCCCGTAGCGTGGCGAGCGCAGCGAGCCCGCAAGGGGCTCATTTGCGCTCGCCACACTGTCGGTAAGCCGGCGGTCGGCCTCCTGGCGCCGGTATGCTGGTCGCGGGGAGCCCGACCGCCGGCCAGCCGTAGTGAACCCGAGTCCTACATAGCAGGGTATAATGGAGAGGGGTAAGGAAGACAGAGTGCAGTATAGTCCGCTGAAAGGCAAGACAAGATAGACAGAACAGGGAATATAGGTACAAGGACACATAATTAGGAGAAACTCAGGAAGGAATGATATATTTAGGAATAAAAATGTAGCGTTACAGAAATAAAGAGGGCAGTATGGAGGACAAGCACACATGCAGTGGATGCAGATAAGTCTCCATGAGGCAGGATCTTGTTTTGGGATGAAAAAGTAAATAAAATAGATAAATGGCAAATTGATTTTAAAATATGTTTGGTTTAAGTAAAATTGAAAAAGTGGTTGACTCATGGACATATTGTACTTATAGTACTATGCTTAAGGATAGTCTTTTGTGTTTTTTTAGATCATCATCTGGCAAAGAGATTTGCAGAGTGTCGGGTGACCGGCAAAGAGATCTGCAAAGTGTCAGTTGAAGATGACGGGAGGGGTCGCAGAGGCAGCAAGGACTGGAGGATAACATGCAGGAGGTAAGTTACCATACTTGAGTAATTCTGTGTGGTCGGGGTATTGAGAGCACAGTACAAAACAGAGACTGGGGGGAGAGAGTGGACAATACAAAACATGCAGAAGGGGGCAGCTCAGTATAGGACATACAGATGGTGTGGGAGAGGCAGGGGTGGTGCTAGTGTGTTCAGCGCCCCATTGCAAACTAAAAATTTGAACCCTCCCATACTTTGTAAAGTGACAGCAAGCTGCATGAAAAAGGGGTGTGGTCTCAAAGGGGCATAGCCACACAATAGTACTCCCAATTCAAATTACGCCACACAAAACCACAATCTTATTCACATTACACCGCACGTAGTGCCCCTGATTCATAGTACGCCACAGTGTCCCTTATTCACATTACATCACACAGTAGCGCCCCCCTAGTCACATTATGCTACACAGCAGTGCTCATTACACACATAATGCCCACAGCAGTAATACCCCTCACAAATAATGCCCACAGTAGTAGTGCTGATTATACACATCATGCCCACAGTAGTGCCCCTTATATGCATAATGTCAAACAGTAGTAATGCCCCTTATAACATGATGTGCTTAGTAGTACAGCCACTTATACACATAATTCCCACAGTAGTAATGCTGCTTATACGCATAATGTCCACATTAGTAGTGCCCCCTATATACATAATGTCCACAGTAGTAGTGCCCCTAAACACATAATGCCCACAGTAGTGTTGCCTCTATACACATAATGTCCACAGTAGTAGTGGACCTTGTACAACTAGTGCCACACAGTAGTGCCCTTTATACATAATGCTTTATACACAATGCCCACAGTAGTGTCCCTTATACACATAATGCCCACAGTAGTAGTGCCGCTTATACACATACTGTCATTTTTAATATAAAGGATAGTGACAGTAGCTCTATCATTATGACTGTACACTGTGGGTATTGTATGACACTAACATGGTCCTAGCACTTGGAACGATTAAATCTGCAGCACATAACTTGGATCTCTATGAAACAGGATCATGGTTTTGGATGAAAAAGTAAATAAAAAAGAAATTGCAAATTAATAAAATTGAAAGTACGTAACAAAATGTAGTAGCACAATTATACACATAGTATATCTGACCAAGAAATTCTGGTTGTTTAGATCATCATCTGGCAAAGAAATTTGCAGAGTGTCAGTTGAAGACGACGGGAGGGGTCGCAGAGGTAGCAAAGACTGGAGGATAACATGCAGGTGGGGAGTACTGAGAGCACAGTACAAAACAGACTATGGAGGGGGAGAGTGGACAATACAAAACATGCAGAAGGGGGCAGTTCAGTATAGGACACACAGATGGTGTGGGGCAGGGGCGGTGCTAGGGTGTTCGATGCCCCCCTGCAAACTTTAAATTTGAGCCCTCCCATACTTTGTAAAGTGACAGTGAATTGCCTGATAAAAAGGGGGTGTTCTCACAAAGGAGGGGGTGGCCACGCAATAGTACTCCCAATTCAAATTACGCCACACTATAGCACAATCTTACTCGCATTACACCGCATTTAGTGCCCCCGATTCATAGTACGCCACAGAGTCCCTTATTCATATTACGTCACACAGCAGGGCCCCCTAGTCATTTTAAGATGCACAGTAGTGCCCATTATACAAATAATGCGCACGGTAGCAATGCCCCTTACAAATAATGCCCACAGTAGTAGTGCTGCTTATACACATTATGCCCACAGTATTGCCCCTTATATGCATAATGTCACTAGTGGTAATGCACCTTATACACATGATGCACACAGTAGTAGTTCCACTTATACACATAATGCCCACAGTAGTAGTGGGGAACCTATTTTTTCCTGTTCTTTTCCCCTAATGTCAAAACTGAATAAGCCGCTCCTCTGGAGATTGTGGAATGGCTGACCTTTTTATCAAAGAACTGGGCAGATATACTAAACCTGGAAGAGTGATAAAGTGGAGAAAGAATAACAACCAATCAGTTACTATCTGTCATTTTTCAAACAGCCTGTAACATGGCAGTTAGGAGGTGATTGGCTGGTACTTTATCTCTCTTCACTTTATCACTCTGCAGGGCTTAATACACCTCCCCCATAGAGTAACCAAATGATGAAATGGAACAATGTGGTATAAATTATGTAAAATAGAGCTGTAATAAGTGACTGTTTCCCTATCTTTACATATAATAAAAGTGACAGCCCTTTTTCCTAGAGTCCTTTTCCTTACTGCACAGGCGTCTGATTCAGATGCGGACGCAAAGCTGCTGTCGCATGCAAGTGGATCAATGCTTTTTCACTGCGTATGCATATAAGCTGCACTGCGCACAAGATGAGAACAAGCTCACATAGAGGATCCCATCGCAAAGTGATTGACAGGAAGTTGGCATTTGGGGTGGTAACGGGGGTGGCTAACTGTACACAGGCGTGTCAGTTCTGTTGAAACACCTTTCCGTGCGCATGCAAAAACAACCCATTGCAACCTGTGTTTCTGCTGGAGAGCCCTCTGTGTCTACGAGACTTGTTCAGCCTACGACTGCTCAGACTCACTCAGGGTAAACTGCGATGCAATTGCGAACGGCACAAGATTGCAGCAACGATAGCTTTAACAACCGCAACGGAATCAGGCCCACAATTCCGCCATTATTTTTACCATTTTATCGCATTTAACCACTAAGGGGGCAATTTAATTATGTGCGAGTTTGTGTTACAACAGACGCACTTTCCGGCAGCCTACTTATAAGTGCCCGCAGCCCTAACTGGCCATAAAAGGTGCAAGTTTGGATGCCGTTGCCAGTGTTGAAACGTTGCAGCAATGACAACTCGTACCTAATTGTATTGACCCCTAAATGTTAGCAATTTATAGCTTTTATTATTTACTGGTCAAATTTCTTTTCTGAAAGTACCCCCTTATTACTATAAGAAAGAACTTATCCCCCCAATGTGTGTATTGTGTAAAAACAATAAAGAATAGACACTTTGGGTTAACTGTCCATATTTTAGGCATTTTCCATGTCCTTAATAGTCAGAGTAACATATTTACATAGAGAGATTTTTCTCTCTGTACAACCACACCACTGTTTGCAGTTTGTCTCTCTGCTTGTTCATCCACTAACAATGTGTTTTCATCTTTTCCTCTTAGTCTAACAGCAGATGACCTTTGGCAGGTATAGGTAAGTATTGCACCCCTCCCGTTACCTATAGCTCGGGGGGGTTAGATTTATACTGCGGGTGGTGAGAGGTTAGGGTTAGGCTGCGGTTAGGGTGGGTTTGGGTTAGGCACCCCCAGGGGTGGTTAGGCTGCAGGGGTGGGAGGGTTAGGATTTGGGCAGCGGGGATGGAGGTTAGGATTAGGCACCTCCGCGGGAAGGTTAGGCTGGGTACACATCAGGACGAACTAGTGTAAAAATCCCCGATGTTGACGCGTCGTTCGATCGATCTTATGGAAAAAGTTCAGAATCGTACCTGTTCTGCAAACGATTCCGATTCGATGTGCGTACCCGCCGCTCATATGTCGAATTGGAGATCTAGACCTGCTGCAGTCAAGATTCGTCAATTGGGTGCCAATCGTGTGTGTTTTGCACATCCGATTCATCGTACGAATATTGTGCGACCAACGTCATTTGAGTGGCATTTCCTGTACACTCCCACCCGCAGCCATCTTCTCCAGCATCGTGCGGTGTACCAGCAGTGCAGACACACACTCTCTCCTCCTTCTGCTATTTATAAGCCTCAGCAAATTTCAGGCCAATCGGCAAGACGGTCGCCTGGTGTTGTGTGTACCAAATGATGCATCGGTCGTTCGAGAGTCGGATCGGAATCGTTTGACACAAATGCACCATTTTTGCCAAATCGTGAGCCTTGGCCTGTCCATGAGCTCCTGGAAAGTTGAAGGGAAATCGTCGAGCGATTATCAAACGATCGCAATCATTCTGGTGTGTACCCATACTAAGAGTTAGGCACAAAGGGGGAGGCTAGTGTTAGGCTGCGGACAGGGAGGGTTATGGGGGGGTGGAGAGGGGAAAACACCACTTGCTCACCCCTGTCTGTCTTTTTTGCACTGGGATCCATGTGTGTACGGAGCCGCGATGAGTGATGTTCACGATGTGACATTGCTCCTCCTTCCTGGACCCTCCCCGGCAGCGGCTCCATTCTAGTTGAGCCGCTGACGGGAGCCGCACGTCACTAAGTCTCCTTACCGCTGGGCATTCCATCCGACTTATGTGATAATTTCTCCCACTGCCCCACCAACTTAATAAAAAATTCATTATAATGGGTTCATAAATAATATATATTTATGTATATATATATTATATTATTTATGAACCCATTATAATGAATTTTTTATTAAGTTGGTGGCATAGTGGAAATTGGTGGGGCAGTGAGTGAAAAAAACTTCACTGGTACCCCTTTCTACAACCCTGCCCACACACCCAGAAATGCCTCCCTAATATTACGGTATGTAAATAAGGTTCTAATTCCAAAGATATCTTTCGTCTTTCAAATTGTTTGAAAAATTGCTTAGTGTGTACACTCAATTTCATTTGTCAGGGCTCTGGGAAGTTCAAGGGAAATTGCTCATCTTCCACATTGTTCATCTTTCACATTAGTCATGTCTTCTAGTGGACCTTTATCCACTGTGGTGAGAAATGTAGTAGGTGTGGGTTTGTAAAAGTGACTATTTATAGGCAATTCTGATGGTGGACTTCAAACAAAATCAGTGTTGTCTTGCCTTTACAAAAATTGCTGCTTTAAACTTTGGTGAAAATGTAGCTGTGTCTATGTATATTCATAAAAACCATAGCTATCAGAAGGTACCATGTGACTTTTTGCTGTATTGATGATCCAACCGTGTTGCAATATGGTAGTCATCAGAAAGGCTGTCCTGTTTTTGGTGACATCCTTTGATTTTCCTATCATATTATAAGGCCAAACCATGGCTTCCTGTTTCCTGAAAGTGACTACAAGAAATATCGGTACCCTGGAAAAGGGGTATCCGGACTCCAGGTTGACACCAAAAAGGTCGACACACCTTAGGACGACATGGAAAAAGGTTGACATGAGTTTTTCACATTTTTTTTTAATCTTTTGAACTTTTTCATACTTTACGATCCACCTGGACTACGATTGGGGATGGTAACCTCTGCCGAGTGCAGCGAGGCACCTTGCCCGAAGCGAGGGGACGCGGTGCACTAATTGGGGTTCCCGGTCACTCTACGAAGAAAACGACACCAAACTCCCCCCAAAAAAATCATGTCGACCTTTTTCCATGTTGACATTGTTCACGTCGACCTTTTGTCCATGTCGACCTTAGGCGTGTCGACCTTTTTGGTGTCGACCTGGAGTCCCAGACCCGGAAAAGGTCCTTGGAAGAGTAGGCAATATGAATGGGAGATATGTTACCTGGAAAATGGTGACATCTACAAAAAAATCTGAGGAAGTTAAAATGTTAAGCTATATTAGCAATGTGGAGATATGCATCTTGTAGCTCAGTGAAAGCAAGGAAGTCTCTTTTTTTTTCCTGCTACCTGGAGAATGAACTGTACCGACTCTATGCACAAATGTCTTGAGAAATTGAATTGATTGCACCACCTCAAATTGAGAACTGTTCAAAAAAAAAATACAGGTACATTTTTCTGTAGCAAGTGTCCAAGAAACTGAAAAAAAATCACTACTTCCTGCAGCATAGTGTGTAAGTAGTTCAGTAATGCCTCCAGTTCCAGTGGGGAGGGTGGCATGTAGAGCTTGACAAAGATATTTGGTCTGTGTATGGAATGTCATTAGATTTTATACCCTTTGTTGCTGTCATTGCAAACCCGGCAATCTTATGTGGTCACTATTCTGCAAACTTTGTTTATATAGACAAGCCTCTATATTTCAATAATTGGAAGGCCTTTTGCCTCGGTTTACCTTTCTTAACCCTAAAGGGATGAAAAGGCTACATAAAAAGTGATATCACCAAACTGCCAAAAAACACTGCTTCACTGGCTGAAGTGCAGAAGATGGAGGAAAATATTTAGGTCTCCTAGCTTGTGGCAAATTATGGTATTTACCTGAATTTACCTTACTTCAAAATGCAATCTGACAAGTGATTTATATGTGGATAAAACTATGGTTGCAGTCATCTATCTTTCTGCTGCGGGGGTACACTGGGCTCCACAACGAAAGACATAGGGGGGTGTAGAGTAGGATCTTGATCCAAGGCACCAACATGCTGAAAAGCTTTGACTGTTCCCAGAATGCATAGCGCCGCCTCCACTATAACCCCGCCTCCCTGCACAGGAGCTCAGTTTTGTAGTCGGTGCCGCAGATAGCAGGCACATAACAGAGGGGCTGCTCTGGGCAGCCCTGAGAAGAGCTTTTTAGAAGAAAAGGGAAGACTTCAAGGGCAGCAGCAGTGTGTATATGTCTTTTGACATTCACTGCTGCAGCTCCATCTCTCCCCAGCGGCGCTGTACACTCCCGAGCCCTGGTTGCCGGGTAACTACAGCAGGAGGCTCCGGTTTTCTTCCATGGTCAGGCCCACACGACGGGGGCTCTCCGGGATCGCATGGCCGTGCTACGGGAGGTGGTGAGTGGGTCCCGCTTGCAGGACCCGTACTTTATCGCGATCCAGCGCGGTCAGTGGCAGACGGGCCACGCGCGCTGGCGGTGGATACTGTGGCAGTACAAGCGATCCCACTAGATCACCAGGGCATGGGTGCAGGTCAGGTTTTCCCTTAAAACCATTTTAACAGTAGCCCACAGTACCCGTGGTTTTGCCAGCAGGGGGATAAGGCTTAGACCTGGAGCCCCTCCCCCAGCCCCAGGGCGCCATTTCCCGCAAATGTTCCCACCCTGGAGCTGCATATCTGATTTCTTCCTCACTCCCTGTCAGTGTCTGGGCGCCATTTCTCTCAGCTACACTGTTCCTGGGACTGCTTGGGCAAATCCTCCTGTGTAAAGCCGCCTGGTTGTCAGCGCTGTGACTTTACATGACACTTAAGTATTCTACCTGCCTATTAGACAGTGTTAGTTAAGAAAGAGTGCATTTAGTCAGGGTTTCTGGTACAATTACCCTGTGATATACATCCAGTTCTTACTGTGCAGTGTTATATCTATTGACTACATAGCTATATATAAGCTAGTCCAGTGCAGTATTATTGTTAGTAATAACCCCTGCAATTGTACAACTGTGACTATATGTGTGTGCATTAGCTTGCTGAGTGGTTTCCATTTCGTGTCTCTTACTCAACTTGCTATCCCTATATTCTATAACCTGAGGGGGCTTGGTGCGTCAGGTTTTATATTTATATAGGATTTCACAAGATATACTTTAATACGTATTTTTTTCTGTGATTTTAGTCACCATGGGGTATATTTACTAATATTCGTGTTTTAGCCGTTTTTGAGGGGGTTTGAACTCGAATGGTATCGGGTGCATTTTACTGCAACTTTTTGAATCCTGATACGGTCATTTACTAAGCTGCCGAGTTTGCAACATTCGTCTTTTCCGATGTCGATGTGATTCGTAATGTCAGGCAGTGTTTTACGGGAGTGATGAGTAAAACACTGCCTGACAAAACACAAGGAATCCCGGCCGGATATGTGAGATCTGTGCAGGGCTTCATTGTGCACCTTTGAAAAAAAAAAATTAAAGTGTTAAAAAATCAAGAAAAAAATTGCGTGTGGTCCCCCTTCCTAAGCACAACCAGCCTTGGGCTCTTTGAGCCGGTCCTGGTTGCAAAAATATGGGGAAAAAATTGACAGGGGTTCCCCCATATTTTAACAACCAGCACTGGGCTCTGCGCCTGGTCCTGGTGCCAAAAATACGGGGGGGGGGGGGGGAAGCGTAGGGGTCCCCCGTATTTTTAACACCAGCACCGGGCTCCACTAGGCAGAGAGATAATGCCACAGCCGGGGGACACTTTTATATAGGTCCCTGCGGCCCTGGCATTAAATCACTAACTAGTCACCCCTGGCTGGGGTACCCTGGAGGAGTGGGGACCCCTTAAATCAAGGGGTTCCCCCTCCAAGCCACCCAAGGGCCAGGGGTGAAGCCCGAGGCTGTCCCCCCCATCCAAGGGCTGCGGATGGGGGGCTGATAGCCATGTGTAAAAATAAGAATATTGTTTTTTGTAGCAGTACTACAAGTCCCAGCAAGCCTCCCCCGCAAGCTGGTACTTGGAGAACCACAAGTACCAGCATGCGGTGGAAAAACGGGCCCGCTGGTACCTGTAGTACTACTACAAAAAAAATACCCAAATAAAAACAGAACTCACACACCTTGAAAGTAAAACTTTATTACATACATGCACACCTACATTCACACATACTTACCTATGTTCACACGAGGGTCGGTCCACTTCTCCAAGTAGAATCCATGGGGTACCTGAAAATAAAATTATACTCACAAAAATCCAGTGTAGATCGGTCCTCTTCTGTGCTTGTAATCCACGTACTTGGCAAAAAAACAAACCGAAAAACTCGAACCACGCACTGAAAGGGGTCCCATGTTTACACATGGGACCGCTTTTCCCGACTGCCGAGATCCCCCGTGACAGAGGGTCCCTTCAGCCAATCAGGGAGCGCCACGTCGTGGCACTCTCTTGATTGGCTGTGCGCTCCTGAGCTGTCACTCAGGCTGCGCACGGCAGAGATACAATGTAGCGCATAGGCGCTACATTGTATCCAATGGTGAGAACTTTGCGGTCAGCGATGAGGTTACTCGCGGTCACCGCTGACCGCAAAGTTCCAACCATTGGATACATTGTATCTCTGCCGTGCGCAGCCTGAGTGACAGCTCAGGAGCGCACAGCCAATCAGGAGAGTGCCACGACGTGGCGCTCCCTGATTGGCTGAAGGGACCCTCTGTGACAGGAGTCACGGGGGGTCTCGGCAGTCGGGAAAAGGGGTCCCATGTGTAAACATGGGACCCCTTTCAGTGCGTGGTTCGGGTTTTTCGGTTTGTTTTTTTGCCAAGTACGTGGATTACAAGCACAGAAGAGGACCGATCTACACTGGATTTTTGTGAGTATAATTTTATTTTCAGGTACCCCATGGATTCTACATGGAGAAGTGGACCGACCCTCGTGTGAACATAGGTAAGTATGTGTGAATGTAGGTGTGCATGTATGTAATAAAGTTTTACTTTCAAGGTGTGCGAGTTCTGTTTTTATGTGGGTATTTTTTTTGTAGTAGTACTACAGGTACCAGCGGGCCCGTTTTTCCACCGCACGCTGGTACTTGTTATTCTCCAAGTACCAGCTTGCGGGGGAGGCTTGCTGGGACTTGTAGTACTGCTACAAAAAACAATATTCTTATTTTTACACATGGCTATCAGCCCCCCATCCGCAGCCCTTGGATGGGGGGGACAGCCTCGGGCTTCACCCCTGGCCCTTGGGTGGCTGGAGGGGGGACCCCTTGATTTAAGGGGTCCCCACTCCTCCAGGGTAACCCGGCCAGGGGTGACTAGTTAGTGATTTAATGCCAGGGCCGCAGGGACCTATATAAAAGTGTCCCCCGGCTGTGGCATTATCTCTCTGACTAGTGGAGCCCGGTGCTGGTGTTAAAAATACGGGTGACCCCTACGCTTTTTGTCCCCCGTATTTTTGGCACCAGGGCCAGGTGCAGAGCCCGGAGCTGGTTGTTAAAATATGGGGGAAGCCCTGTCAATTTTCCCCCCATATTTTTGCAACCAGGACCGGCTCAAAGAGCCCGAGGCTGGCTGTGCTTAGGAGGGGGGACCACACGCAATTTTTTTTTCAAGTTTTTACACTAAACGACCCTTTCCCATAGATAACCATGCACAGATCTCACTGATCCGTGCATGATTATCCAAACTCGCCAGGAAAAAGCAGGTCTATTTTTTTGCTGCTTTTTTTAACGAATCGCAAAAAAAAAAAAAAAAAAACACCCGCACTTGAGCATTCAGAGACTAACACCCAAATACGAATTAATAGTGAATACCCATGTTGTATGAAATAACAGCCGCATTTGACCGATGGTCTATTCATTCGTATTTCTGAACTTGGCCTTGAAAACCTTTACAAATAGCCCAAACACTGCCGAGATTTGAGTTTAGTGAATTCCCGTGTTGGGACTTAGAAAAAAAAACACAAATCGGTCAAACTCGGATTATTAGTAAATATAGGCCCATATCTCTCCTATATCTCTGCTTGTGCTGACTACACTGCGCAGGGGTTTGGGTAAGAGATATTGTGCTGCTGCCAATTGTACTGTGTTACCTAATACTGCAAGTTATATCATGTCTGCTTCTGAAGGTAACGGTTCTGGGGCGGAACACACTGCTGGTGTTGCTGAAGCCACAGATCTATATGGGGAGAATATAGCAGCTATGGGCTCTGGTTCTGGGGGCTCCTTGCCCCCCAGTGGGACTGTGGCAACGGAGGTCCATAATGACCCACCGTGGGCTGCTTTTTCCACGCTTCTGCATACGCTAGTTAATAAATTAACACCCCCTATGGGATCCCCTATGCCGGTACAACCGTATGTGGTCCCTGCAGCTAACCCGCCGTGGGCGGACAATTTATCTGCTCAATTGAAGAAGTTGAACCAGTCCCTGACTACTAAAAAGTCTGACCCTCGCTCGCCTAAGACCAAGGGGTCCTCTAAGTGAGCTCTTATCTCCTCACAATCCACTGCTATCACTGACACCTCGTCTGATGAAGATGGCACTTACACTGACCCTACAGATTCTGACACAGATACTGCTGATGGGGAGGGTAGTTCACATGTGGATGTTCCTGATCTTTTGGAGGCTATTAAGTTGATTTTACAGATTACGGATGATCCCGAGCCATCCGTCCCTCCTAAGAAACCAGATAGGTTCAAGTGTCAGAAGGTGGTTAAACAAGTTTTACCTCACTCTGACCACCTAGTGGATATACGTCAGGAACCCTGGGAAAACCCGGGTAAGAAGTTTGTGCCTCAAAAGAAGATGCTGGCTCGCTATCCCCTCGCGCCAGAGCTGTCTAAAAATTGGGAAACGCCTCCTCCAGTAGACTCGCATGTGGCTAGGATGGTGATTTCCTCAGCTCTACCTGTCACTACCGTCATGGCTCTAAAAGAGCCTATGGATAAACGTGTGGAGGGTTGTCTGAAAGCGATTTACACCCTCACGGGTGCTGCACAAAGGCCCACTATTGCAGCGACATGGGCTGCAGAGGCTATTGAAGCATGGGCCTTGGAGTTAGAAGCTGAAATCTCTTCTGACCATGCTAGACAATGCTGGTCATATATTGTCACAGCTTCTCGCTATATTAAAGAGGCGGCTTCTGATGCCAGTATCCTAGCAGCCAAGGCCTCTACTACATCAGTCCTGGCTCGCCGGATTCTGTGGCTGAGATCCTGGTCTGTGGATCTGGACTGTAGAAAAACCCTGGAGGTACTCCCTTTCAAGGGAGATATTCTGTTTGGGGAGGACTTAAATAAGATTGTGGCTGACTTGGCTACTGCCAAGACTGCCTGTCTGCCAAGTACCGCTCCTTCTGTGTCGAAGGGTAAAGGTACTTCCTTTCACCCCTTTCGTCCTTCAGGTAAAGCAAAAGGTCAGGCGTACAAGAAGCAGACCCGCACTTCCAAACCTGGTAAGCTAAAGCCCAAAAGAGCCTGGGCAGCCCGTGAGCCAGCAGCCAAGACCGATAAGCCTGCCGCATGACGGGGCGGGCCTCCCCCTGGGGGATCCCAGGGTGGGGGGTCGGCTTCTAGGGTATACCCAGGAATGGTTGAAGACCACTTCAGATGCCTGGGTACGGGAAGTCGTCACTCGAGGTTACGCCATAGCCTTCAAAAACCGTCCCCCTCGTCGATTTTGCCTGACAGACGTCCCTTCGGATCAGGTGAAGGCAAAGACTCTACATTCGGTGGTACAGACCCTCCTGGACACAGGAGTGGTAGTACAGGTGCCTCTTGCTCAGAAAGGCCAGGCGTACTATTCTCCGCTGTTTCTAGTCCCGAAACCGAATGGGTCCTCCCGGACCATTCTCAACCTCAAGGCATTGAACAAGTTTGTGAGAATCTCCAAATTCCGTATGGAAACCCTTCGCTCTATTGTTCTGGCCTTGGAACCTGGGGATTATATGGTCTCTCTGGATATACAGGATGCTTACCTGCATATTCCTATAGCAGCGTCGCATCAGCAATACCTGAGGTTTGCGGTTGGCAACCTCCATTACTAGTTTCGGGCGTTACCTTTTGGTTTAACCACAGCTCCGCGAGTCTTCACCAAAGTTATGACGGTGGACGATTTGTTGATCCTGGCAAATTCCCAAGAAATTCTCCTACGTCATTTGGATCTGACTGTCCGGTTTCTGCAAGACCACGGGTGGCTCATCAACTGGAAGAAATCCTCCCTAGTCCCTGCTCAGAGCATGGTGCACCTGGGAGTGCTATTGGACACTCACAACTAGCAGTTGTTCTTGTCTCAGGAAAAAGTCCTGAAGCTTCAGGACAGGATTCGTTGCTTCCTCTCTCGTCCGCAAGTGTCGATACATTCGGCGATGCAGGTGCTGGGCCTCATGGTGTCAGCATTCGACATGGGGAGTATGCTCAATTCCATTCTCGCCCCCTCCAGAGGCTGATTCTGGTCAAGTGGGACGGCCTGCCTCACCGGATCAGGTCTCACATGATCTCTTTGACTCCGGAGGTCCGTCTGTCGCTGTACTGGTGGCTCCAGGACCAACGATTGTGCAGGGGCCAATCTAAGGGGTTGGGGCGCGGTGTTGGAGCAACACTCCCTTCAGGGTCGGTGGACCAAGGAGGAGTCTCTCCCGATCAACATTCTGGAATTGCGGGCGGTCTTCAACTCTTTGAACCTGGCCCAGCATTTAATACAGAACCGTCCTGTTCAAGTACAGTCGGACAACGCCACAACAGTGGCTTACATAAATCATCAAGGCGGCACTCTCAGCCACTTGGCAATGAAGGAAGTCTCACGGATTCTTCAATGGGCGGAACGCCATCTACCGGCCATATCGGCAATATTCATTCCGGGAGTCCTGAATTGGGAAGCGGACTTTCTCAGTCGTCAGGATGTACACGCCGGAGAGTGGGGCCTCCATCCAGAAGTGTTTCAACTCCTAGTGGAAAGGTGGGGCCTGCCAGACATGGATCTGATGGCGTCTCGACACAATCACAAGGTTCCGGTCTTCGGAGCAAGGACAAGGGATCTTCAAGCAGCATTCGTGGATGCGCTGGCGGTGCCATGGAACTTTCGGCTGCCGTATGTGTTCCCTCCGGTGTCACTCCTGCCCAGGGTAATTCGGAAGTTCAAGCAAGAAGGAGGAATCCTGCTTCTCATAGCTCCAGCGTGACCCAGACGGCATTGGTTCTCAGACCTGCAGGGCCTATCGTCAGAGCGGTCGATTCTACTTCCACAACGCCCAGATCTCCTCGTTCAGGGCCCCTGTGTCTACCAGGACCTAGCCCGGCTGTCTTTGATGGCGTGGCCCTTGAAGCTTCCGTCTTGAGGGCTAAAGGTTTTTCTGAGGCGGTCATTAAAACTATGTTGCAGGCCCGTAAACCGGCTTCTGCTCGGATTTACCATAGGGTCTGGCATTCTTACTTTGTTTGGTGCGCATCTAACAATTATGACGCTTCCAAGTTTAGTACAGCCAAACTTTTGGCTTTTCTTCAGCAGGGCCTAGTCTTAGGCCTGCGTCTGGCCTCCCTCAAGGTTCATATTTCTGCCTTGTCGGTGTGGTTTCTGAGAAAAATTGCGACCTTGCCTGATGTTCATACCTTTACTCAGGGTGTGTTGCGTATCCAACCTCCTTATGTCCCACCTGTGGCTCCTTGGGACTTGTCGGTGGTGTTGGAGGCGTTGCAAGAGTTTCCATTTGAACCTCTGGGCTCAGCTGACCTTAAGTGGCTTTCCCTTAAGGTGGTGTTTTTGCTGGCTATTGCCTCCGCTAGAAGAGTGTCGGATTTGGGTGCCTTGTCCTGTAGTTCCCCATATCTGATTTTTCACCGTGACCGGGCGGTTCTTCTAACTCGTCCGGGATATTTACCTAAGGTGGTATCTTCGTTCCGCCTTAACCAGGAGATTGTGGTTCCGGCCCTGGTCTCTCCTGACTTGTCTCCCAAAGAGCGGTCTTTGGATGTGGTACGGGCTCTCCGTATCTATGTGAAGAGAACTGCTTCTATTAGGAAATCTGATTCTCTCTTTGTTCTGTTTGGTTTACACAAACGTGGCTGGCCTGCTCACAAGCAGACTTTGGCCAGATGGATTAGAATGGTGATTGCACATGCTTATGTGAAGGCTGGCCTGTCAGCTCCTGCTCACATTACGGCCCATTCTACTCGGTCTGTTGGACCTTCTTGGGCGGCCCACCGTGGTGCGACCCTTGAACAATTGTGCAAGGCGGCTACGTGGTCTTCAGTGAACACGTTCATAAGGTTCTATGCCTTCGATACTGCCACTTCCCAGGATGCTTCCTTTGGACGCCGGGTTCTTATGCCCACTACAGTGCGTCCCCTCCCATAAGGAACTGCTTTAGGACATCCCCAATGTCTATCCTTGTGGAGCCCAGTGTACCCCGCTGCAGAAAATGAGTTTTATGGTAAGAACTTACCTTTGTTAAAACTCTTTCTGCGAGGTACACTGGGCTCCACAAGGCGCCCACCCTGACGCACTTAGCTTCTTTGGTTTGGTATGGCATTAGCCGCTGACACTTCTCCTTTCGTGAGAATGTGGTGTTTGTGGCTACTAACTGTTGTTGTCTCTTTTCCTGCTACTGCATTGGGCTGGTTAACTAAAAACTGAGCTCCTGTGCAGGGAGGCGGGGTTATAGAGGAGGCGGCGCTATGCATCTTGGGAACAGTCAAAGCTTTTGAGCCTGTTGGTGCCTCGGATCAAGATCCTACTCTACACCCCAATGTCTATCCTTGTGGAGCCCAGTGTACCTCGCAGAAAGAGTTTTAACAAAGGTAAGTTCTTACCATAAAACTCGTTTTACCAGACCTGACTGATAACAGACATGACAGTACAGACTGAGCTACAGCACTGGGAGGGTTTTGGGGAGGAGGCAGTCTTTGAAACCAGTGATGGGATGGAAAAGAGGTCCTGCAGCTGAGAGAATGTAGACAGAACATTTCCATCCAGTATGTCACCCATTGAGTGTATATTACAATTGAGCCACTGGGAAACAGGCAGGTTGGGAACTAACATAGTGACGGCTTTCAGTGACAGCACTGCAATCGGGGGGCTAAAGTCAGGCAATTTGGAAACTAATTTGCCCCAAGTGCGTATGGAGAAATATGTAGAGGTGAGTAGGGGCTTGGTTGGAGGTTGTAAGTGTTTGGGGGTCCATAATATATGTGCTAGGGGGTAAGTGGAACATTTTGTTTGCTCAATCACTACCCAGGAGTATGTAGAGGGATCGGTTATCCAGTATTTCAGTTGTGCTAGGATACAGGCGTCCTGGTATGCGGACAAATCGGGAAGGGCCAGTCCCCCACAATGTCTAGGTAAAACCATATGGGAGTGGGCTAGTTTTGGAGGGTGGGATTTCCATAGGTATTTGGTGAGTATAACCCTACACTTATCCAAGTACATCTTGGGGAAGGTAAAGGGGATTGTTTGGAATAAGTACATAAGCTTTGGAAGCAAAGACATTTTGAAGGCAGCCAAGCGACCTAACCAGGATATCTCATATACAAGCCAAGACGAAGTTAAAGATTGAAGGGCCACAAGAAGAGATGGTAAGTTAACATCAAAGTCCGATGCGGTGGAGGGAGGGATGTGTATGCCTAAGTATATGATGGATTTAGTATTCCAATTGTAAGGATAAAGGGAAGGCAAAGTAGTCACTTCTGAGTCAGGTAAATGTATTGGCATAGCATCAGATTTGGTCGTATTTAGTCTATAATAAGAAGCCTTGCTGAACGTAGTCAGAAGGTTGTGGAGACATGGGAGGAAGGAAGTAGGGTGGGTGACAAAAAGGAGAACATCGCCCGCAAAGAGATACAATTTATGGGCGGTTTGGCCACAAAGTATCCCTGGAAATTCCATGTCTGACCTAATTCTGGCAGCAAGGTGTTCCGTTACTAGTACAAAAATTAACGGTGAGAGGGTGCAGCCTTGACGGGTACCATTAGATATTGGAAAGATGTCCGACAGGAAGCCATTACTGAATACCCAGGCAGTAGGGAAACTATATAGGGCCAGTATGGACGACAGTATCAGACCACTAAAGCCAAATTTAGACAAAACAGCAGTCATATACCTCCAATTCAACCTGTCAACCGCTTTCTCCGCATCGAGGAAAAGCAACAGGAAGCCCTCATCGGCCGGAAGAGAGTTGAATACTCTACGGGTGTTGTCCGTAGCTTGCCTGCCAGGCACAAATCCAACTTGGTCAGTGTGAATCAGGGAGGGCAAATAAGCATTAAGCCTAGTCGCGATCAGTTTGGCATAGAGCTTAACATCTCCGTTAAGTAGGGCAATTGGTCGATAATTCTGACAGAGAGAGGGGTCTTTACCTGGTTTGAGGATTGCTACTACTTGGGCCATTAGCATTTCCCAGGGAAGGTGCCGACCCTTGTAACATCATTAAAGAGCTCTGCGAGCATAGAGGAGAGCCGGTCTCTAAAAGCTCTGTAGAACTTGTTACTAAATCCGTCAGGCCCAGGGGCCTTATGTGTAAGGAGGGAGTTAATAGCAGCATCGACCTGAAGCGAAGACCAGGGGGCATTCAACGCGGTCAACTGTTCATGTGTCAGGGTAGGCAAATCTACAGAGGAGAGAAAAGACTGAATGAGTTCAGGAGTGGGCTGTGGGGTAGATGTATCAGTTTTTTAAATTGTACAATTGCGTGTAGTAAAGTGCATATTGATTTGCAATGTCTAAGGGTTTTGCTAGTTTAGAGCCCAATGGAGAGACACTACATTTAATACGATTGCGGGCTTGCCTGGCACGGAGTTTCCGGGCCAGCATCCTTCCGGGCCTATTCCCCACCAAGTTAAATTTTTGTCTAAGTCTACTTAGGGCGTATTGGGTCCTAACAACCAAGAGTTTCTGTAGTTGACTACGGCGTTCAGACAATTCCTTCCGAAGATCCTTGGTTGGGTGGCGTTTGTTTTTATCCTCGGCTGCCTTAAGTTTAGTTTCTAAGGTAGCTTGAAGCTGCATGGCTCGTTTTTTAAGCATAGCCCCAGCTTGGATGGCGGAGCCACGGACAACTGCTTTAAAGGCGCACCAGTAGGTGGGTACAGAGGTGTCAGAAGGGGAATTTGTAGAGAGTAGAGAGGAATGATGAAATACTGTCAGTTATGATTTACCTCGCCACAGTATCAGAGAGCAAATGTGGGGAGAAGCACCAATGCCTAGGAGGCAGAAATGTTTGAGAGTTCCCAGCTCCACATTATAGGAGCGTGGTCTGACCAAGAGATGGGCAGAATATTAACCGTGCCTGCAGACTGTAACGACCATTTATCACATAGTATAAGAATAATACATGAATAAGAGTTATGGACTGGGGAAAAAAAAGAATAGTCTCTTCCAGATGGGTTTTGACACGCCAGATATCATATAAAACAAACTCAGCAAGAAGATTACAAAAAACTAAGGAAGGGCCAGTGCGGGACCTAAGGATGTTAGGGTTAACCAGGGGTGATTTATCCATCTTCGGGTCAAGCACTAGGTTGAAGGAGCTCACCTTCACTCTCTGGATAAGTAAACATAATTTCCTAAGAAATGTAACTTGGTTTGATTAGGAGCATATAAGCAAACAATTGTGGTGAGCTTATCCTCTAGTAGGCTGGTAAGGATCAAGTATCGACCTGTCTTGTCTGCAATTTGGGAGTGTAATATGAAGCGCGTAGTAGCTCTAAAGAAAATAGCTACGCCATTTCTCCTGAAAGGGCCGTTAGCAATATAACCTGTGGGATAGTGGTGGTCTTTCATAGCAGGGGGCCTAAGGGATGAAAAGTGGGTTTCTTGAAGGGCCACCACATCGGCCCTATACTTATAAAAGAAGGACAGGGCCAGCCGGCGCTTATTAGGAGAATTCAGACCTTTAACGTTCAAGGAAATCAGTTTTACCATGGCGATGGTATCATTCAGCTATATATCAGGTGGCATCCCAGGGGAGAGGAACACGGTGGGGGGAAAAAACACACACAAAACAAAAGGTTTTTTTTTTTAAAGGAGGAGGAAAGGAAAACCAAAACAACCCAGTACATCTGGTCTGTGTAACTACTGCAGGGGAAAAAATTTGCAGTAGGGTAAACATGGGGAGAAGTGGCATCGGCTGTCCACCCAGGGCCGAACCATCAGGGGAAATCACAGAATGTTCGAACATCACTGCAACCTTAGGCAAAGTAAGCATTGCATAGGTTATCATATACAGAACAAGGCATTTGGTTATATTATGCAGCAAATAACACCAACAATATAAACAGTGTAAAGATACAAAAATCAATAGCAATAGGAACCAACAGGGTAACTCACGTACTCTAATGGAGGGCAACATATCAAATTAAGAGTCCATCACAGCAAACAGCGCTTATGGAGAGTCAAGTAGTGGACCACTCTGAGCGCGGTGCAGGACGTTTTTCGGTTGTAGCAGGTAATTAGACCGGTATATCCCAATCAGCCAGTAGCTTGACCCCAGCGTCAAGATCGGGTATAACGAAAGAAGAATTTTCATAAGTGACTATCAGTTTGACCGGAAAGTTGTAACAGGGGCCAGCACCCTACGTTTTTGGATGGTGAGAGCAGAGAATTCCAGGAACAGCTGGAGACCCCCCAGGTCCTGAGAGTCCTCCACTTCGCGAGCCACCTGAAGAATACGCTCTTTCGTGGTGAAAATATGGACTCTCAATAGGGTATCTCTAGGAATCGAAGTGGAGCGGAAGCGAGGTTTGGGAAGACGGTGAACCTGGTCGATAAGCAACTCGTGGTCACTTGCTGAAGGTAGTAACTTCCGGAATATGGTCATCACGTAGTCCAACAGTTCTGTGTTAGCGACCAAGTCCGGGATACCACGGATTTTAATATTGTTCCTCCTAGAACGGTCTTCAATATCAGCCGTCTTATTTTTAAGCAATTCCAGAACAGCTTGTTGGCAATCATGAGCCGCAATGAGGTAGTTGTGCGAGGTCACTAGTTCCTCCATTTTTCGCTCCAGATGGTCAGTTCTGTCGCCAATGGCTGTGAGCTCAACCTTAACGTCCCGTATAGCAGCTATGAGATCTTGAGAGAGGTCTGACTTAAAGGCTGCTAAGATTTGGCAGAGGGTTTTGACAGTGGGGGGATCGGAGGAGTTGGGGCCTATACCTGGGACTGATAGTGGTTGGGGAATATCGCCCCGTCTGGGGCTACTCGCAGAGGTAGAGGCTTGCCCATCACGTAGTGTGAGTGAGGGGGGGGGGGGGGGGGGGGGGAGACACTTTCGGAGCACAGAAGGACACTGGGGGGGGGGAGCGTGCCTTTGGACTTCTTAGGGGGCATAGCTGCATGAGGGCAAACAGACAAATAGTGTAAAGAGTTAAGAAGTGTTGGTTCCGTGGTCAGCTTATACATTAAACATAGTGACCCTGGGTGGAGGGTAGGAGAGCATCACATTATATTTGTTAAAACAGGCATCTTCCGCGGATACTGTCAAACCCCCAGCTCCGTGCCTAGGGAGGATAGGTGGTTGTGTGACAGTGGCAGGTAGTATCACCAAATGAGGGACAGAGACGGGAGCGTATAAATAGATTGTGCCTTCTGCTCTGGGTATGCTGGCCCAGGGCTACCATAATGGTGCAGATGTACAAGGGCAGGACAGATGTATGAGCACACTCAGTGTGCCGTGCGCCCAGGCCCAAGTAAGAAGATGCAGCCTCTATTATGCAGTGTAGGGAGTGCTGAGGCAGATCAGGCCTGCCCACTGGGGAGACCTTTTCTAAAGTGGCCAATCACTCACCTAGACCCGGAGCAGCTCGTCAGGGCTAGGCGGGAGACAAAGCGGAGCAAGGAGCCGCAGGAGGGACCTTCCAAGTGGCGAGGTGGAAGCCGCGGTGGGTCCTGGTCCTCAGTACCAGAGTGCTCCGGGAGTCCACACGGACGGGCGGCTGCTGTCTGGAAGGCGGCAGGGCAATATGCAGGTAGTCCGGGGGCCTGGCAGAGGTTTGAAGAGTCCGGATGGCTGTAGGACGTAGCCGAGATCCGAGTCCCGCTACGGCGTCCAAATCGAGGTCCCGGCTTTGTGGCTGGTCCAGGCCGCAACCCACATAGTCAGGGAAACTGACTCCTGGCTCCGCAGACCAAGTGCCAGCGCACAGAGAAGCAGGTGAAGGAGAGACAAGCGGTTTTAGGCGGTGGTAGAGGGCAGAAAACCGGGACAAAAAGCCCAATTTCAGAGGAGCTCCCGCTGGACACGACTGCTCTCATCTGTAGCCAAGCCACGACCCCCTGCTGTTGCTATCTTTTGCCGTACGCAATTACAATTATTTGCTAATATGGGCAGAACCTCAGCATAGCCCACGGCTGTCACATCTCTATCCTACAGCATATATTTGCTGATACATCGGTACCATCATCACAAATTATGTCCATGTGGCAGAGTCTGAGTGCCTCTGTAGACGATCAGGCTGAGCTGCTCTCCAAGGACACACGGAGCTCTCCTGTAGCAAGTAAGCTCGCAACTGCAAATGTATGCACACCCAAAAAAATGGAGTCTGAACGGCCATGACACATCTGTGTTTACCAAACCACTCCCCGTTACCACCCCCAAATGCTGTCTTCCTATCACTCACTTTGCGACTAATCCCTCATTGTGACCTGCAATCGCAATTCATTCACTGTGCATGCGCACTGCGGCACAGCACAGACGCACGCGCAGTATGAAAACATGGACCGATTGCGTACAATAGCCGCTTTGTGACCGCATCTGAATTAGGCTCAGTGTGCCGATACCGAGCTTAATGTCAACTAGTGTTTCTAGATTGTTTTCCTTTTCACATTTCCCCAATTGTATTCCATTTAACTAATATGTATAATAAAGTTTACCATACCTTAGCTACAGGCCCGGTGACCGGGGGGTACAAAGGGTACCCCAGTCCCAGGCCCCAAGGTTCACAGCAATAACCCCACCCCCTTCCCGAATACTGGTGCTGGCTCCCGGGTGTTTAGGGAGCGATTCCTGGGTGGTTAAGGGGCGGGGCCTAATGCCAAGAAGTGCACGTCCCGATGAGAGACGAGTTCTGTAGTCAGGTATGTCTCTCCAGGTTGCTCTCTCTCTCTCCCTAACACTCTCTCCACTCTCTCTCTTATTGACAGTTTCTCTCATGGTCTTTCTCCCTCTCTCTGCGTAACACTCTCTTACATCTCTACCTGATGCTCTCTCTCCCTGACTCACTCTCTCCATCCCTGTCTCTCTCTCTCTCTCTCCCTGACACTCACTCTTTCTCTCTCTCCTCGTCCTTGATACTGTCTCTCTTTCCCTCCCTTCAGCTCTCTCTCTCTCTCTCAGACTATCTGTCTCTCTCTCCGACACACTCTCTCCCCCTCTTTCACTGATGGTGTGTCTCTCACACTCTCCCTGACACTGTCTCTCACCCTCTCTCTCCCTAACACTGTCTCTCTCTCCCTGACAGTCTCTGACTGTCTCTCTCACTGACACTCTCTCCCTGACACAGTCTCTCTCTCACTGACACTCTCTGTGACTATCTCTCTCTCCCTGACCCTACCTCTCTCTCTGGCACTGTCTCTCTCTATCCCCCCTCTCTCTATCTCTACCTTTTTCTCTTCCTGACAATCTATCTCCATCCCTGATACTGTCTCTCTCTCTCTCTCTCTCTATCCCCTTCCCTCTGTGACTATGCCTCTCTCTCTCTCTGAGACTGTCTGTCTCTACTCCGACACACTCTCTCCGACTGTGTCTCTCTCACACTCTCCCTGACACTGTCTCTCTCTCAACCTCTCTCTCTCCGACAGTCTCTTCCTCTCTCTCTTCTCTCTCACCGACACTCTCTCTGTAATTCTTGCTTTCTCTGGCACTTTCTCTCTCTATCTCTCCCGCTTTCTTTTCCTGGTACTCAGTCTCTCTTGCTCCCTTCATAATCTTTCTCCCTGACAAACGCTCTCTCTCTCTCACTCACTCCCCTCAGTTTCTTTGTTGCTCCTCTCCCTAACTGACACACACTCTCTCCCTGATGCCCTCTATCTCTCTCCCTCTCCCCTTTCTCCATGACATCCTCTCTCACGCTCTGTCTCTCTCTCCCTGACCCCTCTCTCTCGCTCTCCTCTCTCTCTTATTCCCTCTTTTTCCATGAAACCCTCTCTCTCTAACACCCTTTTTCTCTCTCTCTCTCTCTCTCTCTCTCTCTCTCCCTGACCCAACCCTCTCTCTCTCACCCGGACACCCTTTCTCTGTCGCTCCCAGGGGAGGGATGTGTGGGTGCTGGGGTCGAGGGGTGGCCCCAGACCAGTGACGTGGGGTGAGGCAGAGCCTTTCCTGTCATACTAACGTTTGTGCCAGAGTTTTGACTGTGTAAAGTATATAAAAATACAAAGAATATGTTAAAAAAAATAGGATTTTAATACCTACCGGTAAATCCTTTTCTCTTAGTCCGTAGAGGATGCTGGGGTCACATCAAGAACCATGGGGTATAGACAGGATCCGCAGGAGACATGGGCACTTTAAGACTTTGAATGGGTGTGAACTGGCTCCTCCCTCTGCTCCTCCTCCAGACTCCAGTTTAAGGAACTGTGCCCAGAGAGACGGACAGTTCGAGGAAAGGATTTATTGTTAAACCACGGTGAGCCTCTTACCAGCTCACACCTCAAGCATGCCACCGAATGTGGCATTCAACAGAATACAAGCCAACGGCATGAACAAATGCAGACAAGAAACGTAACACAACATGTGTGTAACCACAAAAAATTACTGCAGATACAGTACGCACTGGGACGGGTGCCCAGCATCCTCTACGGACTAAGAGAAAAGGATTTACCGGTAGGTATTAAAATCCTATTTTTTCATACGTCCTAGAGGATGCTGGGGTCACATCAAGAACCATGGGGTTATACCAAAGCTCTAAAATGGGCGGGAGAGTGCGGACGACTCTGCAGTACCAAATGACCAAATGTGAGGTCAACCTCGGCCAAGGTAATAAACCTGTAAAACTTAGCCAAATTGTTTGCTAAATAGCTGCTCGGCAAAGTTGCAATGCCGAGACCCCCCCCCCGGTCAACCGCCCCGGACAAGCCCACCTTTCTAGTAGAATGGGCCTTCACCTATTTCGGTAACGGCAATCCTGTCATGAGATGAGCATGCTGAATCATACCACAGATCCAGCGCGCAACAGTCTGCTTGGAAGCAGGACACCCAATCTTGTTGGGAGCAAACAGGACAACAGAGCCTGTGTTCCTAAATGGAGCAGTCCTGGCGACATAAATTTTCAAAACTCTGACCACATGCAGAGACTTCGACTCAGCGAAGGCGTCGGTAGTCACAGGCACCACAATAGGTTGGTACATGTGGAAAGAAGAAACCACCTTCGGTAGAAATTGTTGACGAGTTTCCAACTCTGCTCTATCTTCATGGAAGATCAAATAAGGTCTAATGTGAGACCAGGCCGCTAACTCAGACCCAAGGCCAACCTGACGACCACTTCCCAAGTGATGAATGTCAACTCCACCTTCTGTAAAGGTTCAAATCAATATGAGTGAAGGAACTGCAACACCACGTTAAGATCCCATGCTGCCACTGGGGCACAAATGGAGGTTGGAAGTGCAAACTGCCCTACACGACAGTCTGAACTTCTGGAAGGTCCAATTTATTATGAAAGAAACCCGATAAGGCTGATTATAATTGAGCCCAAGGTTAGGCCCGCATCACATCGGCTTGTAGGAAATGGAGAAAACGTCCTAGCTGACAAGTCTGCCGTAAGAGTCTTCTTGGATTCACACCAAGAAATTTATTTTCTCCAACTACGGTAGTAATGTGTAGACGTTACCCCTTTTTCCAGCCCAAATAAGCGTGGAGAACAAATACCGTGGGAATACCCTTACGGACTAGGATTTGGCGGTCAACCGCCATGTCGTCAAATGTAGCCGCGGTAAGTCCTAATATACGCACGGCCCCTGCTGCAACAGGTCCTCGCGCAAAGGAAAAAGCCAGGTATCTCCTATGAGTAATTCCTGAGATCTGGATACCAAGCTCTTCGTGGCCAGTCTGAGACCATGAGGCTCGCTTGAATTTCCTTTTTATAATCCCAGAACTTTTGGAACGAGAGAAAACGTATGGAATACATATCCCGACTGAAAACACCCATGGTGTCACCAGTGAATTCACTGCTCCTGTTTGATGGTCCCTTGACCTGGAATTCTGAAGCTTCTTGTTGAGACGAGATGCCATCATTCCTACTTGAGGAAATTTCACTGACATGCCACTTCTCCGAAGATTACTTGTAGGAGGTTTCCCCTCTCCTGGATGGAGATCGTGTCTGCTGAGGAAGTCTGCTTCCCAGTTGTCCACTCTTGGAACGACATCACCGACAGAGCGCTTGTATGTTTTTCCGCCCAGCGGAAAATCCTTGTGGTTTCTGCCATTGCCGTTCTGCTTTTCGTTTGTAGAAAACCGTTGTAAACGGCCCTTAACTCTCGACCTTTTATGTGGTGACAAGTTTTCTAACTTGACCATCTTCCTTGGAAGTTTTCCCCCCTGTGTGACTGCCCCCCTCGCCTCGGAGGCTTGCATCCGTGGTCACTAGGATCCAGTCCTGGATCTCGAACTTGCGCCCCTCTAGGAGGTGAGAACAGCGCAGCCACCACAGGAGTGAGGTTCTGGAATTGGAAGACAGGATTATCCTCCGGTGTATGCGTAGGTGGGAACCGGACTCCTTGTCCAACAGGTCCCACTGGAACATCCTGGTATGAAACCTGCCAAACAGAGTGGCCCCATAGGCCGCAACCAGCTTTTCCAGCAACCGAATGTATTGATGAATTGACACTCTTGCTGGTCTCGGAATTTGTTTTACCAGACTCTGGCTCTCCAGAGCCTTTTCCACTGGAAGAAAAACTCTCTGTAGGTCTGTGTCTAGTATTATTCCCAAAACTGACAACCGCGTCGATGGGACCATCAGTGAATCTGGCCAGTTCAGGAGCCAACCTTGTTGTTGAAGAACTGTCAGGGAGAGTGCAACGTTTTGCACCCACTGGTTTCTTGATTTCGCCGTTATCAGGAGACCGTCCCAGCACGGGATAATTGTGACTTCGTACTAGAGAAGGAGAACCATCATTACCGCCATCACCCTGGTGAAATTGGTAATGACCATCCTGAAAAGCAAACCTCAGGTAAATCTAATGCGGAGGAAAATGTAAGTTGACCTCCTGTATCCTTTTTTTCCAGATTGGAGATCACCCTGAGAGATTCCATCTTGGATTTGAATTTCTTTAAGTAGAAATTGAGTGATTTCAGATTTAGGATTGGTCTGACCGAGCCGTCTGGCTTCGGGACCACAAGAGGCTTGAATAAAAGCCTTCTCCCTGTAGTGATAGGGGAAACCAGGCCAATAACCTGATCCTGACACAAATCTTGTGTAGTGTCGAATACTACCTCCCCGTCCGGAGGAGAATTGTTTATTTGAGAAATTGGTGAGGAGAAACGTCTGGAAACTCCAGTATGTGCCCTTGGGACACTATTCGTAAAAACACCAGGTCCAGGTCCGTTCCAGGACTGACTGAAGAGTTTTAGACGTGGCCCCACCGGTGTGGGCTCCCGCAAGAGAGTCCCAGCGTCATGCGGTGGATGTGGCAGAACAGAGGATGATGTCTGCTCCCGTGATCTTGAAGAGGTTGCGGACCTCTTCCCTTTTCTCCTTCCTCTACCTGCAAAGAAAAGGGAATCTGAATCAATTGGTCCTCAATGACTGCATCCGACAATGATGCGTCATCATCAGTTGTGAGGGAACATAGGGCAAGAAGGTAGAATTACCAGCGGTATCTGCTGAGATCAAAATAACTAGGCCGTCACCAAATCAAGCTTCACCTTCCTAGGGAAGAGACTCCATATCTTCTCGGAGTCAGCCTCAGCATTCCGTTGGTGAATCCACCACGCCCTCCTAGCCGAGACCACCATGGAATTGGGTCGCGAACCCAAGAGTCCCATATCCCCTGCAGTCGCACGAAAGTATGCTGCAGTGTCCTTGATATGACCCAATGTACGGAGTATCTCATCTCTCCCCAGGGTATCTATAATGGATGACCAGGTAACCGACCATTTTTGAATACTACTACTCCCCCATGCGCATGCAATGGCAGGTCTAACTGACGTATGCGTGGACACATAACTAGAATATACCATAGCTTCCTACATATGATCCACTGGCTTTGTGACAGCTCCCCGTGCAGAACAGGGGGTGACTCCCACTTTATTCTATCCGCGGCGGGAAACGAATAAACAATCGGAATCCTCCTGGGGATTTGAAACCATCATGTCAGGGCCGTCCCAGACCTTCTCCACAGAGCGTTAAGCACGTGAAAATGAGGAATGTTACTTCAGCTGTATTATAAATTTATCTGTACGTGTATGCATGTGAACAACACACACATACAGTATGTATGTATATATATATATATATATATATATATATATACACACATACATACACACACACACACATATATACACCCCTCTGTTCGGAACAGCAGGGTCCTCAGAGACGTTAGTACGTCCTCCTCATACACTAATCATGCACTAAACGCTCTTTTATTTTTATTTTTTCGGGATCTCCTCAGGAAACATTGTCGACATAGGAAGCAGCGTCTGTGTCGGTATTAGAGAGTAGTAACTGGGCAAAATAACATTTTTGCGACCCCAAGGGGTCTGAGGGAAATATCCTCCACAGACATTTCTACATCTTGTGACACGATTTATGCAACCTTACTATATATATTAGGATTTTAGTACCTACCGGTAAATCCTTTTCTCCTAGTCCGTAGAGGATGCTGGGGACTCCAAAAGGACCATGGGGTATAGACGGATCCGCAGGAGCTTGGGCACACTATAAAGACTTAAACTGGGTGTGAACTGGCTCCTCCCTCTATGCCCCTCCCCCAGACCTCAGTTAGAAAACTGTGCCGAGGAGAGACGGACATTTCGAGGAAAGAATTTATCATTTAAAACACAGTGAGTGTTATACCAGCTCACACCACGAACATACCGCAAGACATGGCCTTCAACAGAATACCAGCCCACGTTATGCAAAACATACAGCCATATGCTGAGAGAATATGTAACACAACCTGTGTGTCAACCCAACCAATAATAAGAAACCACATGCCAAGGCATGAACAACGTCAGCAATAGCCTGACAGAGAAGAATCACCACAAAGTGCAACCAAAATCAATAACTGCAGACACAGTACGCACTGGGACGGGCGCCCAGCATCCTCTATGGACTAGGAGAAAAGGATTTACCGGTAGGTACTAAAATCCTATTTTCTCTTACGTCCTAGAGGATGCTGGGGACTCCAAAAGGACCATGGGGTCTATACCAAAGCTCCAAAACGGGTGGGAGAGTGCGGACGACTCTGCAGCACCGAATGAGCAAACATGAGGTCCCCATCAACCAGGGTATCAAACCGATAGAGCTTAGCAAAGGTGTTTGAAACCCGACCGAGTATCCGCTCGGCAAAGTTAACCCGCAGAGACACCTCGGGCATCCGCCCAAGAAGAGCCCATCTACTTAGTAGAATGGGTCTCTACCAACTTCAGTGACGGCAAACCAGCCGTAGAACTAACACGCCGAAACGTATCATAAATAGCTGGGAGCATACTGACAACAGAGCCTCCGTTACCACAAATTGAGCCCAATTTTCTACATAAACCTTCAAAGCCCTGAATACATCTAGAGACTTTGAATCAGCCCATGCTGAAGTCACCACAGGCATCAAAATAGGCAGACTTTTGATAAACCCCGAAACCTTTTCGGCAGAACTACTATCGGAGTTCTCAAATCTTTCCACTTGGAAGATCAAACAGGGACTGTTGTGAGACAAAGCCGCTACTTCCGACAACCGCCTCGCAGTTTCCCAAAGGGCAAACGCATGCCCCCTCTCCAAGAGAGAAAATTTAACACAACCTGTAATAAAGGTTCCAGTCAGTGAGACACCAGAAACGCAACACCACGGCAAGATCCCACTGTGCTAATAGGGGCACAAATGGAGGTGGGGCGTGCAGTATTCCTTCCACGAAAGTCTGAACTTCCGGAAAGGTGGGCAAAATTTTTTATTTTTATTTTTTAAACTCTAAGGCCAAACTGCCCTGAAACCCAAATACGGTAGTAAGGCTTCGCCGTTACTTCTTTCTAGCCTGAAAAAATGTGGAAATGACCTCACTGGGAATACCCTTTCGGACTAGGATATGGCGTTCAACCATCACGCCGTCAAACACAGCCGCGGTAACTCCTGATACACGCCCGGAGCTTGTTGTAACAGTACCCCCCGTAGAGGAAAATGCCAGTGATCTTATATGAACAAATCTTGAAGAACTGTATACCCAGCTCTCCCTGGCTAGACCGGAACAATGAGGAACACCGGAACCTCCATTTTCCTTACGTTTATCACCTTCAGCAGAGTGAAAGCGGAGGAAACACATATACCGACTGAAAACACCCAAGGTGTCACAAGGTCGTCCCCCGCTATAGCTTGAGTGATCCTTGACCTGGAATCCTATTCCTGAGGTCTCTCGTTGAGGCGAGACGGCAACATGCCCAATTGAGACACTCTTCAAAGACTTGTCACTTCTGTGAAACTTCTCGATGACGACAGTATTTCCCCCCGAATGGAGAGCACGTCTGTAGAGGAAATCTATTACTCCTTCGTTTACGTCCAGAACAAAGACTGCTAATATAACGTTTACCAGTCTTTCCACTCGGCGGCAAACAATTTCAGCTTCTGCCATTGCCGCTTTGTGCCTTGTTCCACCCTAGCGACTTACTCACTCCGCTGCTGTCAAGTCATTCGACAGAATTAACACGGGCAGTTCGCGAAGAATATGTTCGTTGAAAAACCGCTCTTAATTCAATAAAGCTTAATGTAGACAAGCCTCGCAGCTTGACCTTTTTCCTCTGTAAATACTACCCATGTAAGGACTGCCCACCACCCTCGGAGATCTGCACACATGGACACCAGGATCTAAATCTGGATCCCGAACCTTCGTCCCTCTAGGAGATGAGAACTGAGCAGACACCACAGAAGTGATATCCTGGCCATTAGAACAATATTCCGGTGTCTGCGCCGGTGAAACCCAGACTACATTCCCAACAGGTCCCATGAAAACCACACTAGCATTCAACCTGCTCACCGAAAAAAAGGCGTCTGAGGCCGCACCCAACTTCTTTATCAACGTAACATATTGATGAAGTGGCACTACAAATCTGATTCGACTCAGGATCCTCAGACCTCTTTTCCACAGGAAAACACAGAACTTCAACCGTTCAGTATCTACCCTGATACTATCTCCGACATCTGCGCCGTTGGGAACAACAGCCCATCCCTGTGTTGAAAACAGGCAGAGAGAAACAATGTATTGCACTACTTGTTTCTTGACCTCGCCCCACTCAGGCGAACATTTCCATATAGAATAACAATGGCTCCTACTATTGAAAGAAAACCATCATACTACCATCACTCCCGTGAAATGGCCAAGACAGTCCTGGCTATCCCTCCAGGAAATCTGAATGCGTAGAACGACGCATGTAAAACCTTTTTTATTTTATTTTTTTATTTAATATATAACCGGGACAGGAGGACAAGGCCCTGAACCTGACGCACCCCTGGTACGGCGTTGTGTACTACCTCCCCTTCCAGAGGGGAGATGGCCAAATCCCTTAGAAAACCAGTGAGGGGAAACATCTGTACTCCAGAATGTCCCCCTGTGGATTCTATAAGTAATTCACCAGTCCTAGGGTATTCGTGGACTAACTGAAAGTAGTAACTGAGTCCTCACCGGAGCAGGGTCCCTCCACATAGACTCTGTGACCTGTGGTGTATGTGGTAGAAATAGAAATGACATCCACATCCGCGAACCTAACCAGGCTGCAGAACTCTTACCTTTTCACCTTTCACAGGATGTACAGAAAGGGAAAAAACAAAAAACTGTATTTTAACCGATTAAAAAGACTGCATCCCTCAAAGGAATGCGTCACCAACTGTTGCCAGGGAATCTAACTCCCGAAGTTAGACTTACCAGGAATATCCACCGAGATTGGCTGAACGGAGGTTAATCCCCAATCAGCGGTACACCATCCCAGAGAAAACTCCAGTAACACACGGAGTCAGCCTCAGCAATCCCCCGGCCACACTACCTGTATACATACGACAGCCTGCCGCAAAATTATAGAGAGGATCCAACATAAGGAACCACCCTTCTCTCTTTAGGGTAAATCTATTTAATGACCTACCAAACACAAACACTCCCTCATGTGTCTGCAATGCAAAAAGCCCACAGCATAGAAAAATAATCATATCACTTAGCTTTCCTGTATACGATCCATTGAGACAGGGCCCCGTGTCGACCAGTCGTTGACTTTCACCATATTCCATCCGTGGCGGAAAGAGAATAACCCTTCGGACTTCCGGAGAGGGTGCGAGTCACAGCCGACCTAGAGCTTTATCAACAGAGCGATCAGCACATGAGAAGGAATACTATTACACCAGTATTCATCAGAAACATCATATGAATATATATATTCACCCACATACCATTGTGTCCCCCATAAACATATACTTCTTATTTGTAGCAAGTACCCACGTGCGTCGGCGATGCCGACAGTGAACCCATATGTGTTTATAACCGAACACTCACGCCTGTCGACACAAGTGTACTAAACTGGGTATTTTTGACAGGGAGCACACAAAAACTACACACAAGATTGATTGCATGCCCAATCCTAAGTCAACCAGTGTTATATATGAGTATACAACACTAAAACACAGTGCCCCCCCCCCCCCCCCTTGTTTGTGCAATACATACATCTTGGTGGGGACAGGGGAAAAAATGGCGCTTACCCTGTTTGTGTGAGAGCTAAGCCCTGCCCCCCTCGGCGCGCTATAGCTCCTTATATCCCAGATATACAGGTCTGGCCCGTATATAGTGTAAACACACTATATCATATGAAACTAATGCTGCTCAGGGCGCCCCGTACCCAAGCAAGCCCTTCAGCATGTGGGCGCACCGGCGCGCAGCGTGCCCACAGGCTGTAAATGGCGGGGGTAACGGCCGCGGCGTCCAGGGAACGTTCGCCCCTCTTCTCCCCGCTCAGTAACTGCCGCTCAGGGCGCTGCACCCATGGAAGCCGGCGGCGCTGGAGGAAGTGGCGCATAGTGCGCTATAAGCCGCCGGCCCCTCACTACCATACAGCGCTAGTAGAAATAAAACCTGTACCTTGCTGCCCAGGGCGCTCCCCCCCCCCCCCTCCCCGGCGCCCTGCACCCATAGAAGCCGGCGGCGGGAGATCAAAGGCGCGTAGCGAACTGTTGCTGGCGGGGGTATGAGACACGGTGCCACCGAAAAAAAACTTTCACTGCCAGCCCTTTCCAGAAAACAGTAACTTGCTGACCAGGGCGCTCCCCCCCCAGCGCCCTGCACCCTGAGAGTGCTGTTGGTGTGTGGGAGCATGGAGCGCAGCGCGACCGCTGTACCTCCGTTACTGAAGTCTTCTGCCGTCTGAAGTCTTCTGTTCTTCACATACTCACCCAGCTTCTTTCTTCTGGCTTCTGTGAGGGGGGTGACGGCGTGGCTCCGGGAACAAGCAGCTAGGCGCACCAAGTGATCGAACCCTCTGGAGCTAATGGTGTCCAGTAGCCGAGAAGCAGAGCCTTTGAACTAAGAAGAAGTAGGTCCTGCTTCTCTCCCCTCACTCCCATGCTGCAGGAAGCCTGTAGCCAGCAGGTCTACCTGAAAATAAAAAACCGAACATAAAGTCTTTCAGAGAAACTCAGGAGAGCTCCCCTAGTGTGTGTCCCATCACTCCTGGGCATAAAGTCTAACTGAGGTCTGGGGGAGGGGCATAGAGGGAGGAGCCAGTTCACACCCAGTTTAAGTCTTTATAGTGTGCCCAAGCTCCTGTGGATCCGTCTATACCCCATGGTCCTTTTGGAGTCCCCAGCATCCTCTAGGACGTAAGAGAAAATATATATATATATTATATATATATATATATTATATATATATATATATATATATATATACATATATATATATATATACATACATACATATACACACACATACTTACCTACATTGCCTTTTCTGATATGCATCACATTCACATGCAATTCTTTTGCCCAGTCAGATATTGGTGGTGCCGGCAGGGCCACCCACACACATCTGTGTCCCTAATATACTTTTCTCTTAGGAAAAACATTCATCCCCCGACCTGTTGACACACTTGTACCAAGTACTATAAGAAGTCTGCGGTGCCGACAGGGTCCCTCCCACAGCCGTTTGCGGGAAGCACTCCGCCACCGACATGCCGACACACGTGTACTAAACACCGACATATAGGGGACAGACTAACAGTAAATTCTGTCAAAGAGACACAAAAATAGTTTTCCAGCTCATAACGCAGCACTTAATAGCGGTTTTGAACATTATAGAACGCCCCAAACCTGCAGCAGTTTATATTAAACATATATTTCACCACCTTTACTGCACCCCCTATTTTTCACCCTGATACTTTCAGCAGTGTGAGGGAGGACCAGCGTTTTTACAAGAGAAAATGGCGCTGGCTGTGTGAGCTGTGAGGGCTAAGCCCCGCCCCCTTAATGGCGCGCTTCAGCCCTGCTATTTTTTTACTATAATGACACTGGCGGGGGTTAGGACTTATTATCCACATTGCCAGCCTTAATGAGGATTTTATGCTGCCCAGGACGCCCACCCTGCGCCCTGCACCCTGTAGTGCCGCTGTGTATGTGGGAGCATGGCGCGCAGCGCGATCGCTGTGCGGTACCTCAGAAGCTTTCACTGAAGTCTTCTTTTCTTCTTCTACTCCCCTGTCTTCTGGCTCTGCAAGGGGGGTGACGGCGGGCTCCGGGAGTGAACCCCTAAGCGTACCTAGTGTTCCAAACCCTCAGGAGCTAATGGTGTCCTGTAGCCAAGAAGTAGAGCCTTTAAACTCATTAGAAGTAGGTCTGACTTCTCTCCCCTAAGTCCCACGATGCAGGGAGATTGTTGCCAGCAATCTCCCTGAAAATAAAAAACCTAACAAAGTCTTTTCCGAGAAACTCAGTAGAGCTCCTCAGTGTGTGACCAGTCTCTCTGGGCACAGAATCTAACTGGAGTCTGGAGGAGGGGCATAGAGGGAGGAGCCAGTTCACACCCATTCAAAGTCTTAAAGTGCCCATGTCTCCTGCGGATCCCGTCTATACCCCATGGTTCTTGATGTGACCCCAGCATCCTCTAGGACGTATGAGAAATCTCCTTTGCATTATTCTATTCATTTTTATAGTCAAAACTCTGGAGTAAAAAGTCTATGGCAGCCTATTTTTTCCGCTCATTTCTGATCAAAACTAACCAAATTTCCAGGAGTTTATACTGCCATTCGGCAGCTCCTGATTGGCTGGCGGTCCGTGAGCTCCGATTGGCTCACGGCCGTCTCTGTATGAAAAATATGACCGCGGCTCTCTCTCCGCGGCTGCCTGCATGAAGAATATGACCGCGGCTCTCTCTCCGTGCCTACCTGCATGAAGAATATGACCGCGGCTCTCCGTGGCTGCCTGCCGATGCGCAGTCAGGCAGCTGACCTGGTTCCCCTCAAAAGGTAGTTTGGGGAATGTAGGGAAGGGGGAGGATCGGACGGTGGGTCGGATCGGACTGTGGGGAGGGGGGCCCTGCCTTGTGAGGGTAAGTCCCGGGCCCCGTCATTTCTGGTGGCAGCCCTGCCCCAGAGCAATGGCATGCTGACACTTGGGACCCCAGAGCAATGGCATGCTGACACTTGGGACCCCAGAGCAATGGCATGGCATGCTGACCCTTGGGACCCCAGAATTTTGGCATGCTGACACTTGGGAGCCCAGAACAATGGCATGCTGGCAATTGTGACAACTGGAACATCAGAACAATGGAACAATTACACCGAGAACAACCAAAATAATGGCACACTGATACTTGGGACCCCAAAACAATGACATGCTGACACTTGGGACCCCAGAAAATGGAACAATATCACTTGGGACATCAGAAAAATTGAACATTGACATTTGGAACCCCAGAATGATGGCATGCTGTCACCTGAAGCACCCAGAACAATGACATGCTAAAACTTTTGACAAAAACAAAATGGTACATTGACACTTGGTACCCCAGAACAATGTGACAAAACAGTGAGCACTAGTATAATCTACCATTACCTAATGACATACAGTACATACTCAGAACTTATGTTATATGTGTTATGGGTTTATTCACCAATAGTAAGTAGTGTTTCTCTATGGTTCAATATTAACATTATTTTTTTAAATGTATAATTACCAGTAAAACAAACTGAGAAATTACAGTAATAAATTCTAATTTCTCAAACATGTCACTGTGATGATTTATTAAAGATATTAAAATCTTGAAAAAAAAAAAAAAAAGTATTCCTGTGATAGTGTCTATAGAATTTATTTTCCCTATAAAATAAAGTTAGGTGCAAACTTAGCAACGGACCAGAATTTATCAAGCTATGGATTTTACCTGGCTGTAAGAGCCAAGGGAATGGTGTACTCCTAAACCAGTGATGGCTAACCTTGACACTGCAGCTGTTGTTGAACTACACATCCCAGCATGCCCTGCATCAGTTTTAGCAAGGCCAAATAGCAAAACTGTAGCAGGGCATGCTGGGATGTGTAGTTCAACAGCAGGAGTGTCAAGGTTAGCCATCACTGTCCTAAGCTATTCTTTCCTTCTATGCTCTTGATATGAGAGATTAATCAGCCATTCCTGCTGTATGTTGTTACCTTGGGTGTAGTATGTTATGCTGGCGGTCGGGATACAGGCGCCCAGCATACAGATGCCGAGATCCTGACCGCCGGCATGCTGGCAGCTGGGCGAGCGCAAAGGAGCCCCTTGCGGACTCGCTGCACTCGCCATGCTGCGGGCACGGTGGTGCACTACACGCACCACGCTATTTATTCTCCCTTCAGGGGGGTCGTGGACCCCCAAGAGGGAGAATAGTGGTTGGTAAGCCGGGTGTCGGGATTCCGGCGCCGGTATACTGAGCGCCAGGATCCCAACAGCCAGCATACTGAATACCACCCGTTACCTTTCCTACTGCCAGCTAAAATTTCCCTTTTTAACAGGTCCTCCTTGTCAGGAAGATGAAAGGATTAGCAGAGAAGTAACCCTGACCACCACTGTGACTGCTGCATAACTAGCTCATTAACAGGACTCAATCTAGAACAGCAGAACTAACCCCTCACACTTCACAAATGCCTTTATACGCCCATCTTTTCAACAGAGCAGTATCAGTATAGTGTATTGAGATAGACTAATCCCTAGGTAATCATACATATATTGAGTGTGTCCATACAGAACAGGCATTCCCAACCTCGGTTGCCAAGGCACGCTAACAGAGCAGGTTTTGGTGATATCCAGGCTTCAGCACAGATGGCTAAAGAAAAATAACTGAGGTACTAATGAAGTCACCTGTGCTCTAGCATGGACAGCACTAAAACCTGGACTGTTAGTGTCCCTTGAGGACCAACTACACGGAAGATACTAAGACTGGTTCACAGCCAGCTGCACAGAAGATGCACAGGAGGCTGGATTGAAACTAGCTGCAGCTATGGCCAAAAGTTTTGAGAATGATACAAATATTAATTTTCACAAAGTTTGCTGCCTCAGTTTTTATAATGGCAATTTGCATATACTCCAGAATGTCATGAAGAGTGATCAGATGAATTGCAAAGTCCCTCTTTGTCATTCCAAGTTGATCGCTCGCTAGCTGTTTTTGCAGCCGTGTGAATGCATAGTCGCCGCCCACAGGGGAGTGAACGTTAGATGTGCAAGTGTACGATCCAGTGGCGTAAGTTCGCCCCAGTCGCCCGGAGGCATGATAAATGTTGGTGCCCCCCCTACATACTGTATACATACACACCCTTCATATGTAGCTATCCGGCACTCATGTTGAACAGTAGTAGCGTGCTCAGGTGCCTTTCCAAATAGTAATATAGATACACATACAAAGTGGACGGCACTCCAAGTCAGTCATCACAATAAAATAGACACCAGCATACCTTTATAGCACACCTACAGTACTCCCTCACCCAACAGTGTGTCACAATGTAGATGCTTTGGCGCAGTGGTGTGCCGATATACAGTATATATATGTATATAAACTATATATATATATATATATATATATATATATATAAACAATACACAAACGCCTCTTTCACTTAAACACACACACCTCTCACTTACACTCACACCTCTTACTTACACACGCCTCCTTAGCTTAAACACACACATGCCTCCTTCGCTTAAACACACACAATCCTCACTTACACACACGCCTCTCACTAACACAAACGCCTCTCACTTACACATGCTTCCTTCACTTAAAATCACACACACACACACACGCCTCCTTCATTTAAACTCACACACACACACACTTCCTTCACTTAAACACACAAACATGCCTCTTCCACTTACACACACATACACACACACACACGCGTCTCCCTTACACGTACACATGCCTCTTTCACTTAAAAACACACACACATGCTTCCTTCACTTACACACACACACACACACACACACACACACACACACACACCTCGCTTAAACATGCACACATAAAACACAGTGCTGCCAACATTCATTAAAGACCCCCCAGCACCCCTCCCCTTTCCAACTACACCCCCCCCCCCCCCCCCCCCACAGTGCAGCTTGAGGCAAGTGCTGCCAGTGCCTACCTGCTGCTATCAGCCCAACGGAAGAACAGAGAGCATCACTTGGCCAGCTCATCTGGAAGGGCCTGGCAGGAGCTGCGTTCTGGAGCTCCCCCTAGCTGTAGCCACAGCCAGCTCTCTGTATATACTAGGACAGGGGTGGCCAACCAGTCAGATGCAAAGAGCCAGAAAAGATCTGTAGTCAAGGGCAAGAGCCAGAATCATGCGCGCGCCGAAGGCGCGTGTGCAAAAATGGGGGCATGGTCTAGTTTTCACAAAGCCACACCCCATTTTGTGCGCACACCTTTCGTTATGACGTTTGTAGGAGTATGACCTTGTGTCATAACTCCGTTTTTAGTCATGTTGTACAGTGCCAAATACATGTAATGCCCGGGTGAGGTATGGTATGCCGGCGGCCGGGCTCCAGGCGACCAGCATACCGGCGCCGGAAGCCCGACCGCCGGCATACCGACTGGGTGGCGAGCGCAAATGAGCCCCTTGCGAGCTCGCTACGCGCGCCACGCTATTTATTCTCACTCCAGGGGGGTCGTGGACCCCCACGAGGGAGAAAAACTGTCGGTATGCCGGCTGTCGGGATTCCGGCGCCGGTAAACTGTGCGCCGGGATCCCGACAGTTGGCAACCTGAAGACCACCCATAATGCCCCTGTACAGTGCCACATACATATAAAAATGTCAAAAAATGGGTGCCTCCACAATGCCAGAAACATATGTCCCCACAGTGCCAGATACATATATGCTCCAAAGTGCCAGATACATATATGCCCCACAGTGCCAGATACATATATGCCTCACAGTGCCAGATACACATGACCCCCCAGTGCCAGATATACATGTCCCCCCAGTGCCAGATATGCCCCCAGTGCCAGATATATATGTCCCCACAGTGCCAGCTATGCCCCTAGTGCCAGATATATATGTCCCCAAAGTGCCAGCTATGCCCCCAATGCAGTGTCCCCACAGTGCCAGATATGCCCCAGTGCCAGATATACATGTCCCCACACAGTGCCAGCTCTGCCCCCAGTGCCAGATATACGTGTCCCCCCAGTGTCAGCTATGCCCCTGTGCCAGATATGCCTCCAGTGCCAGATATATATGCCCCCATAGTGCTAGCTATGTCCCCAAAGTGCCAGCTATGCCCCCAGTGCCAGATAAATATGTCCCCACAGTGCCAGCTATGCCCCCAATGCCAGTGTTCCCAGTGCCAGATATGCCCCCCAGTGCCAGATATATATGTCCCCACAGTGCAAGCTATGCCCCCAATGCCAGTGTCCCCACAGTGCCAGATATGCCCCCCAGTGCCAGATATATATGTCCCCAGAGTGCCAGCTTTGTCCCCAAAGTGCCAGCTATGCCCCCAGTGCCAGATAAATATGTCCCCACAGTGCCAGCTATGCCCCCAATGCCAGTGTTCCCAGTGCCAGATATGCCCCCCAGTGCCAGATATATATGTCCCCACAGTGCAAGCTATGCCCCCAATGCCAGTGTCCCCACAGTGCCAGATATGCCCCCCAGTGCCAGATATATATGTCCCCAGAGTGCCAGCTATGCCCCCAATGCCAGTGTCCCCACAGTGCCAGATATGCCCCCCAGTGCCAGATATATATGTCCCTACAGTGCCAGCTATGCCCCCAATGCCAGTGTCCCCACAGTGCCAGATATGACCCCCAGTGCCAGGTATACATGTCCCCACAGTGCCAGCAATGCCCCCAGTGCCAGATATACATGACCCCCCCATCCCTTGTGCTGCTCACCGCGCTGCTGCTGCTGTCTGTGAGGGGAGGAGAGCGCAGCGTGCGCCTCTCCTGCCCCTCACTCTCCGGCGGCTGTGTCCCTCTTCAATTATGCACCGGTCCATGAGCCAATCAAAGCTCGCGGACCGGCAGCCTTAGCTGCCGGTCCGCGAGCTCTGATTGGCTCACGGACCGGCGCTGAATTGAAGCGTACCGCCGCCGGAGAGTGAGGGGCAGGGGAGGCGCACGCTGCGCTCTCCTCCCCTCACAGACAGCAGCAGCGCGGTGAGCGGCAGTGGGAGACAGTGGAGGAGATGTGCCCCCTTGAGGTCAGGAGCCCGGCGGCAGCCGACTCCACTGCCTCCCAGAGTTCCGCCCCTGGTACGATCGCATGTGCAGCCGAGCTCTGCAAAAACATTTTGTGCCGTTTCTGAGTAGCTCTGAACTTACTCAGCCCTTGCGATCACTTCAGCCTGTCCGGTCCCGGAATTGTTGTCAGACACCCGCCCTGCAAACGCTTGGACATGCCTGCGTTTTTCCAACCACTCCCTGAAAACGGTCAGTTGACACCCATAAACGCCCTCTTCCTATCAATCTCCTTGCGATCGGCTGTGCGAATGGATTCTTCGTTAAAGCCATCGCCCAGCAACGATCTGCTTTGTACCCGTAAGACGCGCCTGCGCATTGCGGTGCATACGCATGCGCAGTAGTGACCTGATCACTGCGCTGCAAAAACTGCAGCGTGCGATCAGGTCAGAATGACCCCTTAATCCCAAAAAACAACATTTCCACTGCATTTCAGCCATTCCACAAAAGGACCAGCTGACATCATCTCAGTGATTATCTCGTTAACACTGGTGAGAGTGTTCACGAGGACAAGGCTAGAGATCACTCTGTCATGCTCATTGAGTTAGAATAACAGACTGGAAGCTTTAAAAGGAGGGTGGTGCTTCAAATCATTGTTCTTCCTCTGTTAACCATGGTTACCTGCAAGGAAACACATGCAGTCATCATTGCTTTCCACAAAATGGGCTTCACAGGCAAGGATATTGCTGCTAGTAAGATTGCACCTAAATCAATCATTTATCGGATCATTAAGAACTTTAAAGGAGAGAGATTCAATAGTTGTGAAGAAGGTTTTAGGGCACCCAAGAATGTCCAGCTAGCGCTAAGACCATCTCCTAAAGTTGATCCAGCTGCGGGATCGGAGCACCACCAGTACAGAGCTTGCTCAGGAATGGCAGGCTGGTGTGAGTTCATCTGCACGCACAGTGAGGTGAAGACTTTTGGAGGATGGCCTGGTGTCAAGAAGGGCAGCAAAGAAGCCACTTCTCTCCAGGAAAAATATCAGGGACTGATATTCTGCAAAAGGTACAGTGATTGGACTGCTTAGGACTGGGATAACGAGAGTTATGGTAAGAACTTACCATTGTTAAATCTCTTTCTGCGAGGTACACTGGGCTCCACAAGGAATGACATCGGGGTGTAGAGTAGGATCTTGATCCGAGGCACCAACAGGCTCAAAGCTTTGACTGTTCCCAAGATGCACAGTGCCGCCTCCTTTATAAACCCGCCTCCATGCCAGTGAGCTCAGTTTCGTTAACCAGCCCAATGCAGTAGCAGGTACCAGAAACGACAACCGATCGTGGCCAATTACACCACATGCTCGCCGCAGGAGAGGGTGTCATCGGCTATGCCAATACCAACCCAAAAAAGCTAAGTGCGTCAGGGTGGGCGCCTTGTGGATCCCAGTGTACCTTGCAGAAAGAGATTTAACAAAGGTAAGTTCTTACCATAAATCTCGTTTTCTGCTGCAGGGTACACTGGGCTCCACAAGGAATGACATCGGGGATGTCCCAAAGTGGGCACAAGAACCCGGCGTCCAAAGGAAGCGGCGGTATCGAAGGCATAGAACTTTATAAACGTGTTCCCGGAGGACCACGTCACCGCCTTGCACAATTGTTCAAGGGTCGCACCACGGTGGGCCACCCAAGAAGGTCCAACCGACCAAGTAGAATGGGCTTTGATGGCAGCAGGAACCGGACGACCAGCCTGTACATAAAGCATGTGCAATCACCATTCTAATCCATCTGGCCAGGGTCTGCTTGGAAGCAGGCCATCCACGTTTGTGAAAACCAAACACAAAAAGAGAATCGGACTTCCTAATGGAGGAAGTTCTCTTCACATATATACGGAGAGCCCGTACCACATCCAAAGACCGCTCTTTGGAAGACAACTCAGGAGAATTAAAGGCCGGGACCACAAGCTCCTGGTTAAGGTGGAAGGAAGACACCACCTTGGGTAAATAACCTGGGCGTGTACGAAGCACCGCCCGGTCACAGTGAAAAATGAAATAGGGAGACTTATAGGATAAGGCACCCAAGTCCGAAACCCTTCTAGCCGAAGCAATAGCCAGCAAGAACAGCACCTCAAAGGAAAGCCACTTAAGGTCAGCAGAGGTAAGAGGCTCAAACGGAGACTCTTGTAAGGCCTCCAAAGCCACTGACAGACCCCAAGGGGCCACAGGTGGCACATAAGGAGGCTGAATCCTCAACACACCCTGAGTGAATGTATGGACATCAGGTAGGGTAGCAATCTTTCTCTGAAACCAAACCGACAAGGCAGAGATGTGAACCATGAGGGAGGCCAGACGCAGGCCTAAGTCCAGGCCTTGTTGTAGAAAGGCCAAAAGTTTGGCCATACTAAACTTGAAAACGTCATGATTGTGAGACGCACACCAAGTAAAGTAAGCATTCCAGACCCTATGGTATATCCGAGCAGAATCCGGCTTACGGGCATTCAACATAGTTTGAATGACCGCCTCAGAAAAACCCTTGGCTCTCAGAACGGAAGCCTCAAGAGCCATGCCATCAAAGCCAGCCGGGCCAAATCCTGGTAAACACATGGGCCCTGAACGAGGTCTGGTCGTTGTGGAAGTAGAAGGGCACGATCCAACAAGAGACCCTGTAGATCAGAGAACCAGTGCCTTCTGGGCCACGCTGGAGCGACTAGAAGAAGGTTTCCTCCTTCTTGCTTGAACTTCCGTATTACCCTGGGCAGGAGTGACACCGGAGGGAACACATACAGCAGCCGGAAAGTTCCACGGGATTGACAGAGCATCCACGAACGCTGCTTGAGGATCCCTTGTCCTTGCTCCGAAGACCGGAACCTTGTGAACCTTGTGATTGTGTCGAGACGCCATCAGGTCTACATCTGGGAGGCCCCACATGTCCACGAGAAGTTGAAACACCTCTGGATGAAGGCTCCACTCTCCGGCGTGTACGTCCTGACGATGGAGATAGTCCGCCTCCCAGTTCAGAACGCCCGGAATGAACACTGCTGATATGGCCGGCAGATGGCGTTCTGCCCACTGAAGAATCCTTGACACTGAAGAATCCTTGATACTTCCCTCATTGCCATGCGGCTTCGAGTGCCGCCCTGATGATTTATGTACGCCACCGTGGTGGCGTTGTCCGATTGCACCTGAACAGGTCTGTTCTGTATGATATGCTGGACCAGTGTCAACACATTGACCACTGCCTGCAGTTCCAGAATATTTATCGGGAGTAGAGACTCCTCCCTGGTCCACCGACCCTTAAGAGAGTGTTGTTCCAACACCGCGCCCCAACCCCTCAGACTGGCGTCCATTGTCAGGAGGACCCAGTCTGATATCCAGAACGGACGGCTCCTGCTCAATTGATGGTCCTGCAGCCACCAGCTCAGTGACAGGCGGACCTCCGGAGATAATGAGATCATGTGAGCTCTTATCCGGTGAGGCAGGCCATCCCACTTGGTCAGAATTAACTTCTGTAGAGGGCAAGAGTGGAACTGAGCATACTCCACCATGTCGAAAGCCGACACCATGAGACCTAGCACTTGCATTGCCGAATGTATCGACACTCGCAGACGAGATAGGAAGCATCGAATCCTGTCCTGAAGCTTCATGGACTTTTTCCTGAGACAGGAACAACCATTGGCTATGAGCATCCAATAACGCTCCCAGGTGCAGCATGCTCCGAGCAGGCTGTCATGCACTGGACCGTCAGATCGAGATGACGGTCTGGGGAGTTTGCCAGGATCAATAAATCGTCCAAGTACGGTAGGATCCTGACCCCTTGACAGCGGAGTGTAGCCGTCATGACCGCCATTACTTTGGTGAAAACACGGGGAGCCGTTGTCAAACCAAAGGGCAACGCCCGAATTTGGTAATGAAGGTTTCCCACCGCAAACCGCAGGTACTGTTGATGAGAAACCGCAACAGGAATATGCAGGTAGGCATCCTGTATGTCCAGGGAGACCATATAGTACCCAGGCTCCATGGCCAGAACAACAGAGCGCAGAGTTTACATACGAAACTTGGAGACCCGCACATGCTTGTTCAAGGACTTCAGATTGAGAATGGGCCGCGAAGACCTGTTCGGTTTCAGGACTAGAAACAGCGTTGAATAGTACCCCTTGCCTCTCTGAGCCAGAGGCACCTGTACCACCACTCCAGTGACCAGGAGGGAATGTACCACTGAGTGCAACGTGTTTGCTTTTGCCGGATCCAGAGGCACCTCTGTCATGCAAAACCGCTGCGGGGGACGATTGTTGAAGGGTATGGCGTAACCTCAAGCGACGACTTCCCTCGCGCAGGCATCTGAAGTGGTCTTCAACCATTCCTGGGCAAAACCTAGAAGCCGGCCCCCCACCTTGGGATCCCCCAGAGGGAGGCCCGCCCCGTCATGCGGCAGGCTTGTCAGTTTGGGAAGCAGGCTGACGGGCAGCCCAGGCACGCTTTGGTTTGAGCTTGTTTGGTCTGGAAGCACGAGCTTGCTTTGGGTACGCCTGACCTTTTGCTTTACCTGGAGTACGAAAGGGCCGAGGGAAAGTACTTTTAGCCTTCTGTGCGGAAGGATCCGTACTAGGTAGGCAAGCTGTTTTAGCCATAGCCAGATCAGCCACAATCTTATTTAGGTCTTCTCCAAAGAGAATGTCTCCTTTGAAAGGAAGCACCTCCAGGGTTTTCTTGGAATCCAAATCCACCGACCAATATCTCAACCAAAGGATACGTCTGGCCAAGTTGGACGCAGTAGCAGCCTTGGCCGCGAGCACCCCGGCATCGGAGGCCGCCTCCTTAAGGTACAGAGAAGCCGTGGCAATATACGAGAGACATTGTCGAGCATGCTCAGACGCGTCGGCAGACAGTTCTGCCTCGAGGTCCTGAGCCCACGCCTCAACAGCTTCAGCATCCCAAGTCGCTGCAATTGTTGGCCTATGCACAGCCCCCGTTAGGGTATAAATCGCTTTTAAACAGCCCTCCACACGTCTATCCGTCAGTTCCTTCAGAGAGGTGACGGTAGTTACTGGCAGACCAGAGGAAACAACCATACGCGCCACATGAGAATCTACAGGCGGTGGGGTTTCCGAATTTTTACACACCTCCGCAGAGAGAGGATAGTGAGCCAACAGTCTCTTATTCGGTGTAAACTTTGTCCCCGGATATTTCCAGGATTCCTGACGTATGTCAACCAGGTGTTTAGAGTAGGGTAAAACCTGTTTAACCACGCTTAAACCTATCCGGTTTCTTGGAGACAGTTTCAGGCTCAGAATCATCAGACACTTGAAGAATGAGCCGAATCACCTCAATCAAATCCGGGACATCCACGGATGACTTCCCTTCCCCATCTGAAACATCAGCGTCAGTGTCAGCGGGGTCAGTATATGCACCGTCCTCCTCAGAGGACATGTCGATTAAAGCCGTGGATTGGGAGGAGGTAATGGCCCGTTTTGAAGATGATTTAGTCTTAGCGGGCGAGAGTGAGACTTAGATTTAGTCATAGATCGGTTCAAATGCTGCAGCTAAGTGGAAAGCTGATCCGCCCATGGCGGGTTCACAGCATGGACCATAAAGTGCTGCAGTGGCACAGGTGGTCCCACAGGGGGCATCAATTTAGTCACAAGCGTGCTTAGCAATGTGGAGAATGTAGCCCAAGGCGGATACTGTGATGCCTCAAGCGCTACTGACCCACTGGGGGGTAATGAACTCCCTGAACCTGAACTCTTAGCTGCTAAATTATCCTCCATTGCGTCAGCGGCCTCACTACCACGCAGTATGGGAGAGGACCCAATGTCGTTGCCATGTGTAGCAGACATAACTATGTGCACAATAGTGGGCAACCCAGTACAAGGTCTAGCAGCACTATACCTAGCAAGAACTCTCAGATGGCACAGACCAGAGGTTCAATAGATATAGAATATATGGTGACTATAAATCACAAGTAAAAATACCCCGTCAGTATATCTTGTGATAGAAATCCTATATTATTTATGGAAAATACCCTGAAACACTTGGCCCCCACAGGTATAGCAATATAGGAATAGCACGCTGAGTGAAATTCCCTGCAGTAAGGCAACCACGCAGCAGCTACATGCACACCACATATATATAGTCACAAGCGTACCATGCAGAAATTATGTACCATAAACTGCACTGGACTAGCAATACAAAGTAATACTCAGTATGGCTATATGTGATAACTATAGATATAACAAACACAGTAAGCACTGGATGTATATCACAGAGTGTTTGTACCACACAACCCTGAATGTATGCACTCTTTCTTAACTAACACAGTCCCAGTGACAGGTAGAATACTCAAGTGTCCTGTAGGAAGCACAGCACTGGCAGTCAGGCGGTTCCACAGAGGAGGATCTGCCCCAGCAATCCCAGGAACAGCAAGGCTCAAGCTGTAATGGCCGCTGACCAGGAGTGAAGGAGAAGGAGGGCGGGAACATTGTAGAAATGGCGCCCTCGGGGGAGGGGCCTCAGGTCCGGCCTGCTCCCCCTGCTGGCATCCCCACCGGATGTGCGGCAGAACATAAAACGGGGAATTGTACTAAATCCACCCAGACCTGTGCCCAAAATAATACCCTGGTGGCTAGTGGAGCAAGCTGCTCAGTAATCAGTGCGCGCGCGCCCCGCCTCCTACGGCTGCACTGGATCGCGGTAAAGTGCGGCACAGGAGCCCCTTACCTCCCCGTTGTCTGCGGCCCCGCGATCCTGGAGACGGCGTTGTGTGTGTGACTCACAGTTAGGAAGAAGCCTTTGTCTCCGCTGCAGTGACCCGACAACCCCGGCGCGGGAGTATACAGCGCCGCTGGGGGTGTTGGAGCTGCACGCTAGAAAGTCTCTAAGACTTTACCAGCAGCAGCCCTTGAAGTCTTCAAACAGATTCTTCTGTTCAGTCTTTAAAGTTACTTTGAAAAACACTGCTTAAGGCAGCCACCTGTAAAGTGCCTGCATACTGCAACGCACCAACTTACAAACTGAGCTCACTGGCATGGAGGCGGGGTTATAGAAGAAGCGGCGCTGTGCATCTTGGGAACAGTCAAAAGCTTTGAGCCTGTTGGTGCCTCGGATCAAGCTCCTACTCTACACCCCGATGTCATTCCTTGTGGAGCCCAGTGTACCTCGCAGAAAGAGATTTAACAATGGTAAGTTCTCTCTGATGAATCCCTTTTTAGATTGTTTGGAGCATCTGGAAAAATGCTTGCCCAGAGAAGGAAAGGTGAGCGCTACCATCAGTCCTGTGTCATGCCAACAGTAAAGCATCCTGAGACCATTCATATGTGGGGTTGCTTCTCAGCCAAGTGAGTGGGCTCACTCACAATTGTGCCTAAGAACATAGCCATGAATAAAGGACGGTACCAAAACATCCTCCAAGAGCAACTTCTCCCAACCATCTAAGAACAGTTTTGTGACAAACAATGCCTTTTCAAGCATGATAGAGCATCTTGCCATAAAGCAAAAGTGATAACTAAGTGGCTCGGGGGAACAAAACATCAAAATGTTGGCTCAATGGCCAGGAAACTTCCCAGACCTTAATCCCATCGAGAACTTGTGGTCAACCCTCAAGAGGCGGGTAGACAAATAAAAACCCACAAATTCTGACAAACTCTAAGCATTGATTAGGCAAGAATGAGTAGCCATCAGTCATTATGTGGTCCAGAAGTTGATTGACAGCATGCCAGGGTGAATTGCAGAGGTCTTGAAAAAATGAGATTTTACTTACCGGTAAATCTATTTCTCGTAGTCCGTAGTGGATGCTGGGGACTCCGTAAGGACCATGGGGGGAATAGACGGGCTCCGCAGGAGACAGGGCACTTTAAGAAAGAATTAGGATACTGGTGTGCGCTGGCTCCTCCCTCTATGTCCCTCCTCCAGACCTCAGTTAAGGAAACTGTGCCCGGAAGAGCTGACAGTACAAGGAAAGGATTTTGGAATCCAGGGTAAGACTCATACCAGCCACACCAATCACACCGTATAACTCGTGATAAACTTACCCAGTTAACAGTATGAACAACAGAGCATCAGATAAACCCTGATGCAACCATAAAATAACCCTTATTTAAGCAATAACTATATACAAGTATTGCAGAAGAAGTCCGCACTTGGGACGGGCGCCCAGCATCCACTACGGACTACGAGAAATAGATTTACCGGTAAGTAAAATCTTATTTTCTCTAACGTCCTAGTGGATGCTGGGGACTCCGTAAGGACCATGGGGATTATACCAAAGCTCCAAAACGGGCGGGAGAGTGCGGATGACTCTGCAGCACCGAATGAGCAAACACAAGGTCCTCCTCAGCCAGGGTATCAAACTTGTAGAACTTTGCAAAAGTGTTTGAACCCGACCAAGTTGCTGCTCGGCAAAGCTGTAATGCCGAGACCCCTCGGGCAGCTGCCCAAGAAGAGCCCACCTTCCTTGTGGAATGGCCTTTCACTGATTTTGGTAGCGGCAATCCAGCCGCAGAATGAGCCTGCTGAATCGTGTTACAGATCCAGCGAGCAATAGTTTGCTTTGAAGCAGGAGCACCCAGCTTGTTGGGTGCATACAGGATGAACAGTGACTCAGTTTTCCTGACTCTCGCCGGTCTGGCCACATAAACCTTCAAAGCCCTGACCACATCTAGCAACTCGGAATCCTCCAAGTCACGAGTAGCCACAGGCACCACAATAGGTTGGTTCATATGAAAAGATGACACCACTTTTGGCAGAAATTGCGGACGGGTCCGCAATTCCGCCCTGTCCATATGGAAAACCAGATAGGGGCTTTTATGTGACAAAGCCGCCAATTCTGACACACGCCTAGCTGAAGCCAAGGCTAACAGCATGACCACCTTCCACGTGAGAAATTTTAACTCCACGGTTTTAAGTGGCTCAAACCAGAGTGATTTCAGGAAACTCAACACCACGTTAAGATCCCAAGGTGCCACAGGAGGCACAAATGGGGGCTGAATATGCAGCACTCCCTTTACAAACGTCTGAACTTCAGGAAGAGAAGCCAGTTCTTTTTGAAAGAAAATGGATAGGGCCGAAATCTGGACCTTAATGGACCCCAATTTTAGGCCCAAAGTCACTCCCGACTGTAGGAAGTGAAGGAAACGGCCCAGCTGGAATTCCTCTGTAGGGACATTCCTGGCCTCACACCAAGCAACATATTTTCGCCATATATACGGTGATAATGTTTAGCCGTCACGTCCTTCCTAGCCTTTATCAGTGTAGGAATAACCTCATGCCTTTTTCTGCTAGGATCTGGCGTTCAACCGCCATGCCGTCAAACGCAGCCGCGGTAAGTCTTGGAACAGACAGGGCCCCTGTTGCAGCAGATCCTGTCTTAGAGGTAGAGGCCATGGGTCCTCTGTGAGCATCTCTTGCAGCTCTGGATACCAAGTCCTTCTTGGCTAATCCGGAACAATGAGTATTGTTCTCACTCCTCTTTTTCTTATGATTCTCAGCACCTTGGGTATGAGAGGAAGAGGAGGAAACACATAAACCGACTGGAACACCCATGGTGTCACTAGTGCGTCTACAGCTATCGCCTGAGGGTCTCTTGACCTGGCGCAATACCTCTGTAGCTTTTTGTTGAGGCGGGATGCCATCATGTCCACCTGTGGCAGTTCCCACCGACCTGCAATCTGCTCGAAGACTTCTTGATGAAGTCCCCACTCTTCCGGGTGGAGGTCGTGCTTGCTGAGGAAGTCTGCTTCCCAGTTGTCCACTCCCAGAATGAACACTGCTGACAGTGCTCTTACGTGATTCTCTGCCCATCGAAGAATTCTGGTGGCTTCCGCCATCGCCACCCTGCTCTTTGTGCCGCCTTGGCGGTTTACATGAGCCACTGCGGTGATGTTGTCTGATTGAATCAGCACCGATTGGTTGCGAAGCAGGGTCTCCGCTTGACTTAGGGCGTTGTATATGGCCCTTAGTTCCAGGATATTGATGTGAAGGCAAGTCTCCTGACTTGACCACAGACCCTGGAAATTTTTTCCGTGTGTGACTGCCCCCCACCCTCGGAGGCTTGCATCCGTGGTCACCAGGACCCAGTCCTGAATGCCGAATCTGCGGCCCTCGAGAAGGTGAGCACTCTGCAGCCACCACAGAAGAGACACCCTGGCCCTGGGGGATAGGGTGATCAGCCGATGCGATCCGGACCACTTGTCCAACAGATCCCATTGAAAGGTCCTCGCATGGAACCTGCCGAAGGGAATGGCCTCGTATGACGCCACCATCTTTCCCAGGACTCGCGTGCAATGATGCACAGACAGAGGTCTCTGACCAGTATCATGAGTTTCTGAGCCTTCTCCGTCGGGAGAAAAACCTTCTTCTGGTCTGTGTCCAGAATCATGCCCAGGAAAGGCAGACGCGTCGTAGGAATCAGCTGCGACTTTGGAATATTCAGAATCCAGCCGTGCTGTTGTAACACCTCCCGAAAGCGTGCTACGCTGATCAGCAACTGCTCTCTGGACCTCGCCTTTATGAGGAGATCGTCCAAGTATGGGATAAGTGTGACTCCTTGCTTTCGCAGGAGCACCATCATTTCTGCCATTACCTTGGTAAATATTCTCGGTGCCGTGGAGAGACCAAACGGCAACGTCTGGAATTGGTAATGACAATCCTGTACCACAAATCTGAGGTACTCCTGATGAGGTGGATAAATGGGGACATGAAGGTAAGCATCCTTTATGTCCAGAGACACCATAAAATCCCCCTCCTCCAGGCTTGCGATGACCGCTCTGAGCGATTCCATCTTGAACTTGAACCTTTTCAGGTATATGTTCAGGGATTTTAAATTCAATATGAGTCTGACCGAACCGTCCGGTTTCGGTATCACAAACATTGTCGAATAGTAACCCCTTCCCTGTTGAAGGAGGGGAACCTTCACCACCACCTGCTGGAGATACAATTTGTGAATTGCAGCTAACACTATTTCCCTCTCTCTGGGGGAAGCTGGCAGGGCCGATTTGAGGTAACGGTGAGGGGGCATCACTTCGAATTCCAGCTTGTATCCCTGAGACACAATCTCTATAGCCCAGGGATCCACCTGTGAGTGAACCCACTTGTGGCTGAAATTTCGGAGATGCGCCCCCACCGGGCCTGGCTCCGCCTGTGGAGCCCCAGCGCCATGCGGTGGATTTAGTGGAAGCCGGGGAGGACTTCTGTTCCTGGGAACTAGCTGTATTGTGCAGCTTCTTTCCTCTACCCCTGCCTCTGGCAAGAAAGGACGCACCTCGGACTTTCTTGCCTTTTTGTGATCGAAAGGACTGCATTTGGTAATACGGTGCTTTCTTAGGTTGTGAGGAAACATATGGCAAAAAATTTGACTTTCCCGCCGTAGCTGTGGAGACCAGGTCCGAGAGACCGTCCCCAAACAATTCCTCACCCTTGTAAGGTAAAACCTCCATGTGCCTTTTTGAGTCGGCATCGCCTGTCCATTGCCGAGTCCACAGGACACTTCTGGCAGAAATCGACATTGCATTTATTCTAGAGCCCAGTAGGCTAATGTCTCTTTGAGCATCTCTCATATATGGGACAGCGTCTTTTATATGCCCCAGGGTTAGTAATATAGAATCCTTGTCCAAGGTATCAAGTTCCTCAGATAAGGTATCTGTCCATGCTGCTGCAGCACTACACATCCAGGCCGACGCAATCGCCGGCCGTAGTAAGGTACCTGAATGTGTATAAATGGACTTCAGGATACCCTCCTGCTTTCTATCCGCAGCATCTTTAAGGGTGGCCGTATCCTGTGACGGCAGGGCTACCCTCTTGGATAAGCGTGTTAAAGCTTTGTCTACCCTAGGGGAGGATTCCCAGCGTAACCTGTCCGTTGGCGGGAAAGGATACGCCATAAGCATCCGTTTGGAAACCTGCAGTTTTCTATCTGGAGATTCCCAAGCTTTTTCACATAACTCATTTAACTCATGTGAAGGGGGAAAGGTTACCTCTTGCCTTTTTTCCTCATACATATAAACCCTCTTGTCAGGGACTGGGGTTTCCTCTGTGATGTGTAACACATCTTTCATTGCTATAATCATGTAGCGGATGGCTTTAGCCATTTTAGGCTGCAATTTTGCATCATCGCCATCGACACTGGAGTCAGAATCCGTGTCGATATCTGTGTCAACAATTTGGGATAGTGGGCGCTTCTGAGACCCTGACGGCCTTTGCGACGCAGGATCAGGCATGGGTTGAGACCCTGACTGTCCCAAGGTTTCAGCTTTATCCAACCTTTTATGCAAGGAATTAACATTATCATTTAAAACCTTCCACATATCCATCCAATCGGGTGTCGGCGCCGTCGGCGGCGACCCCACATTCATTTGTACCCGCTCTGTTTCCACATAGCCTTCCTCGTCAAACATGCCGACACAAGCGTACCGACACACCACACACACAGGGGATGCTCTATTCGAAGACAGTTCCCCCACAAGGCCTTTTGGAGAGACAGAGAGAGAGTATGCCAGCACACACCCCAGCGCTATATGACCCAGGAATCACACAGTAACTTAGTGTTAACCCAGTAGCTGCTGTATAAACTGTTTTTGCGCCAAATTTATGTGCCCCCCTCTCTTTTTACCCTCTTTCTACCGTGATTCTGCAGGGGAGAGCCTAGGGAGCGTCCTCTCAGCGGAGCTGTGGAGAGAAAATGGCGCTGGTGAGTGCTGAGGAAGAAGCCCCGCCCCCTCAGCGGCGGGCTTCTGTCCCGCGTTTGTGTGTAAAATAATGGCGGGGGCTCATGCATATATACAGTGCCCAACTGTATATATGCTGCTTTTTGCCAAGAGGTTTCCAATTGCTGCCCAGGGCGCCCCCCCCTGCGCCCTGCACCCTACAGTGACCGGAGTGTGTGGGTTTAGTGTGGGAGCAATGGCGCACAGCTGCAGTGCTGTGCGCTACATCATATGAAGACTGGAGTCTTCTGCCGCCGATTTCGAAGTCTTCTTGCTTCTCACGCCGGCTTCTGTCTTCTGGCTCTGCGAGGGAGACGGCGGTGCGGCTCCGGGATCGGACGACCAAGGGTGCGTTCCTATGTACGATGCCTCTGGAGCTAATGGTGTCCAGTAGCCTAAGAAGCAGGACCTATCTTCTGTGAGTAGGGCTGCTTCTCTCCCCTCAGTCCCACGTAGCAGAGAGTCTGTTGCCAGCAGATCTCTCTGAAAATAAAAAATCCTAACGAAATACTTTCTTTTTAGCAAGCTCAGGAGAGCTCACTAAGTTGCACCCAGCTCGTCCGGGCACAGATTCAGACTGAGGTCTGGAGGAGGGACATAGAGGAAGGAGCCAGTGCACACCAGTATCCTAATTCTTCCTTAAAGTGCCCTGTCTCCTGCGGAGCCCGTCTATTCCCCCCATGGTCCTTACGGAGTCCCCAGCATCCACTAGGACGTTAGAGAAAGAATATTGCATAAACTTCATGTAATTGTCAATAAAAGCCTTTGACACTTATGAAATGCTTGTATTTTATGTCAGTATACCATAGTAACATCTGACAAAAGGGTCTAAAAACACTGAAGCAGTAAACTTTGTGAAAACCAATACTTGTGTCATTCTCAAAACTTGGTTGTATATTAATAGTACAGCAGGATTGGCACTGGAACCACCTAGATATACTGATATCTGGCAAGAGTCCGGATATGCAGCAAGCAGGCTTGAGACAGGAGTCGCACAAGTGAGGTTGTAAACTGACTGGATCAAGTAGTTCCACAAGCAACAGAAGCAATTGGCAATGTTTATAGCTCTGAGCTAAATGGCAAGCTATCCACAAAGTCACAGGAGACACTAGAGACACTGGTAAAGCTGTAGTAGTACACCTGACCTCCAGAGATCAGGAAGCCAAGGACATGACTGTATAAACAACATTGTTCTGGCCCCATTTGGAAATACTGGTGCCCTTTTATCCCCTGAGATGTTCTGGGATTGGTGTAAAGAATCACATGATGCAAAGCTGGACTGTGGAGAGAATCACATGAGGCAAAGCTGAAATGTTATTGGAGTTTTAGTGATCAGCTGACCAGATCCAAGATGGCAGCACCCAGCAGTTAGAGATTGAGGAAAAACACATGACGTACACGTAGGGAAAACTGGGGATGCACCTTGGTCAGCAGCAAGCTCTGAGAGATTGATAACAATGCTGTAATCAGGCATTTGCGATCTGTATCGGTTTCGCCAAAACCACCCTTGCATGTTTTGGTTGTGGATCTGTCTTTTATTTTAATTTTTTTTACAAAAATCATAAAAACAGCTACAATTACAGAATTTTGGCCTGTTTTTGTTCCCATAGTATTACTAACATCAATAACATTTATTTCTAGACCACCTCACAACTCACAATATAGTTTTCATCCAGTTTAGGCCAAAAGGTTGCACCGAGGTAGCTGGATGACTAAGCTAAGCAACAGAAGTGGGTGGCACAAACATGTGACACTTAAATTTCCAACATGGCACATCTAGGAAACAAAATGGCACTGCAGTGGCAGAAGGGGATCAGTTTAATCAACTGTGAAACTGAAAATGTTTGTCGTCTACACAAGAAGACAGACAGCAATGCTCCACACAGCGCATAAAGAAAAAGGAGCAGGATGGAATTGTCCTTGGGCCCTCCAACCCAGCCTTATGTTGTATATATTAAACAGGACATGCACAGTTTAACAAACCAATCACTCCTGCAACAGGGACTGCCCCTTGTGGCTGAAATTATTGGTTTGTTTGGGCCCCCACAATACAAGCTGCCAATGGGCAGTAAACATCACTGGCAGTGATCTCATGCTGGCTCTACATAGGGAAGATGACATCATTGTCATCATCATTCGATTCCTCATCCCCATCAGTGTGTACATAATCTTCTTCACACTATATGAATTTGTCCCCGCTGGAATCCACCAGTATTTGGCTGCTCTTCTGTAAACTGGTCATTATCCATTTTTCAATTCGCAGATCACTGCGTGAAATCACAGGGCTTTGAACAGTGAGTGTCATTCCGCGTTGTTCGCTCGCTAGCAGTTTTTAGCAGCCGTGCAAACGCATTGTCGCCGCCCACTGGGGAGTGTATTTTTGCTTTGCAGAAGTGCGAACGCTTGTGCAGCAGAGCGCCTGCAAAATCTTTTTGTGCAAAACAAGACCAGCCCTGTAGTTACTCTTCGTGTGCGTTGAATCTAACGACAGAGGGACGGCTTTTGACGTCACACACCCGCCCAGCCACGCCTGCATTTTTCTAGACATGCCTGCTTTTTTCTAAGCACTCCCTGAAAATGGTCAGTTGCCACCCAGAAACGCCCACTTCATGTCAATCTTCCTGCATTCGGCCGTGCGACTGGAATCTTCGTTAGACTCTGTGCAAACCCATGATGCTCAATGTACCCGTAGGACGCGTCTGCGCATTGCAGTGCATACGCATGCGCAGAAATGCTGATTTTTTTAGCTAGCAGCAGCTAGCGATAAACTCGGAATGACCCCCAAAGTGCACTAGGGTAAGGGCACCAAACAGGAAAAAAAAATAATATTGTTTTGTTTGCACTTTTTTTAACTTGCAGCCTGGTTCAAACTGCGTGGACTCACAGGGCTTATAGATGCACGTGAACACAGCGTAATAGGGTAAAGCGTACCAACCAGTGCAAATAAAACAATAGAAGTATATAATAGGATTTTAATACTTACCGGTAAATCCTTTTCTCTTAGTCCGTAGAGGATGCTGGGGATGCTTCAAGAACCATGGGGTATAGACGGGATCCACAGGAGACATGGGCACTTTAAGACTTTGAATGGGTGTGAACTGGCTCCTCCCTCTATGCCCCTCCTCCAGACTCCAGTTTAAGTAACTGTGCCCAGGGAGACGGACATTTAGAGAAAAGGATTTATTGTTAAACCACGGTGAGCATCTTACCAGCTCACACCTCCAGTATGCCGCAGAATGTGGCATTCAATAGAACACCAGCCGACGGCATGAAGAATATGCAGCAATATGCTGACATAAAGCATAACACAACCTGTGTGTAAACACAACCAATAACAGCATAACGCATGCCACGGCATGAACAACGTCAGCAACAGGCTGACTTAAACGCAACACACCATGTGTGTAACCATACCCAATAACTGCAGATACAGTACGCACTGGGACGGGCGCCCAGCATCCTCTACGGACTAAGAGAAAAGGATTTACCAGTAGGTATTAAAATCCTATTTTCTCCTTCATCCTAGAGGATGCTGGGGACTCCAAAAGGACCATGGGGTCTATACCAAAGCTCAAGACCGGGCGGGAGAGTGCGGATGACTCTGCAGCACCGATTGAGCAAACATGAGGTCCTTATCAGCCAGGGTATCAAACTTGTAGAATTTTGCAAAAGTGTTTGAACCCGACCAAGTAGCTGCTCGGCAAAGTTGTAACGCCGAGACACCCCGGGCAGCCGCCCAAGACGAGCCCACCTTCCTAGTGGAATGGGCTTTCACCGATTTCGGTAACGGCAAACCAGTCGTAGAATGAGCATGCTGAATCGTATTACAAATCCAGCGTGCAATAGTCTGCTTAGAAGCAGGAGCCCCAATCTTGTTGGAAGCATACAGGACAAACGGCGCCTCAGTTTTCCTGATACAAGCCGTTCTGGCTACATAAATTTTCAAAGCTCTGACCACATCGAGAGACTTTGAATTCCGCAAGGCTTCAGAAGCCCCCGGAACTACAATAGGTTGGTTCATGTGAAATGAAGAAACCACCTTCGGGAGGAATTGTTGACGAGTCCTCAACTCCGCTCTATCCTCATGGAAAACCAAATAGGGGCTTTTGTGAGACAAAGCCGCCAATTCCGACACCCACCTCGCGGACGCCAAGGCCAAAAGCATGACCACTTTCCAAGTGAGAAATTTCAACTCAACCTTTTGTGAAGGTTCAAACCAATGTGACGTAAGGAACTGTAACACCACGTTAAGGTCCCATGGTACCACTGGGGGGCACAAATGGAGGCTGGATGTGCAGCACGCCCTTCACGAAAGTCTGTACTTCTGGAAGCGAGGCCAATTCCCTTTGAAAGAAAATTGATAAGGCCGAAATCTGCACTTTTTTTTAATAAAGTAATTTTTATTAAGTAGTCTGGAGATTAAAGGTACAGACATTGCAGGACATAATCATATCTCAAACATTACATACATTCACATGAGTCAGAGCCATGTTTTACTCATATTTTACATCAATGAGATATCAGAATATTTTCAATAAAGATGTATACAAGGATTTCCTAATGTTCAGAGTCTCATGGTCTACAAAATCCGCACCCAACTATATTAGTCCTCATTATTTTTTATATTTAAACCCGTATTCTAAACTTATAAAAAACTAACAAACAACCAAAGAGAAGGGCAAGGAAGGCAATTTAAAAAGGAGTAATCTGATTCAGAGCTCCACTAGTCATACACATGTGTAAGTATTTGGGCTCGCAGGGCCCAACCGTCACATCTCAGTACGCTTTCAGGCATAGTAATTTATTGACATGCTTGCACTTCAGTGTCTACTGTATCTGGGGAACAGGATGAGAGTGGGGAGAATCTAGCCATGGAGACCAGACTTTTTCAAACTTAGCTGTTGCGTTTTGCTTCATGTAGACATATCTTTCCTTAGTTATGGTGTCATTAATTAAGGCCCTAAGTGCAGATATTAATGGTCCTTTGGGGGCCATCCACAGTCTTGCAATGCAAACCTTAGCCAAGGCACATACATTTAGAGCATAGAGACCCATTGAAACAGACTCAGGAGCAAGGCACCCCATTCCCAATATACAGAATTGTGGGGTAAGCAGTTCGCCAGGCACTCCCGTACTCTCCAGAATTGACCCGACCCCCGACCAGAACACCCTCAACCTCGGGCAGTCCCATACTAGATGCCAGTATGTTCCCACCGCCCCCCCACACTTAGGACAGAGATTAGATCTACCCGTCCCGAATGTAGCCAGCCTAGCTGGAGTCATATATGTTCTGTGTAAAATGAAGAATTGAATCTGCTGATATCTAAGGGATTTGGTAACCTTAGCAGGGTATTCTAAAGCGAGGACCCAGTCCTCCTCATCTATTGGACCCAAATCCTCCTCCCATTTTCCACGGAGACGTGTCAAAGGGTCCTCATGGAGCTTGGTAAGAAGATATCCATACGCAAGTGAGACCATCTTAGCCTGACCCAAAGTGGTCACAAATGTCTTGATGGGGAATGGGAGGATTCGCGGGGGTGATTCAGTAAATTGGGTCTGGAGGGCATGACGAAGCTGGAGGTATCTGAAGAAGTAGGAGTTGGGCAGGTCAAACTCATCCCTCAGTTGTTGAAAGGATTTTAGTGTATTATCTAGATATAGTTGAGAGACAGAGATCACCGATCTAGGGGCCCACACCTCCCGCCCCTCAAGTGCATGCAGTTCAGGGAGCCAGTCAGAGTACCACAAGGGGGTATCCGGGTCTAGGTCGTCATATCTCAAGAGGTCTCTCAGGGCCCGCCAAATCTTTAGGGCCTGAAAAATGATAGGGGGAAGAAACCTAGCTATGCTCCCACTCAGTAACACCTGCATAGGAGAGAGGTGGGGAAAATAACAGCGGATAAACTCACAATGCAAAGAGTCAGTCTCAGAGTTCTGTGCCCATATAGTGATATGAGTCAGCTGAGCAGCGAAGTAATATACCTGAAAGTTAGGTAGAGCCAGGCCGCCGTCAGATCTCTGTCTGGTAAGGGTATTTAGCTGTATCCTAGGTCTTTTATTAGCCCAGATCAGTGAGGACAGAACGCTGTTCAATTTTCTAAAAAATATTGGATAGATATATACCGGGGATTGGAGAATGATATATAGGAGTTTGGGCAGTATAATCATTTTAATGAGATTAACCCTGCCAGAGACCGTTAGTGGAAGCTTACACCAAGTCTTGGATTTGCCCATGACCCACTGCATGGTCGGTTCCAGATTCAGGGGGACAAAATCAGAAGGGTCGTTAGTTATTTGGATTCCAAGGTACTTAAACTGTACCGTCCATCTCAATGGTAGGGGGATTCTGGAAACAGCAGGAGGGGGGCCTATGACTGGCATAATGTAAGATTTAGGCCAGTTAATTCTAAGGCCCGAATAATCTCCAAAGCTTTCTATCACACGCAGCAGGATGGGCATTGACTTGGCGTAATCCTGCAAAAACAACAACATGTCATCGGCATAGAAAGCTATCCTATCCTCACGTGATCCTGTACATATTCCCACAATGTCTGGGTGCGATCTAATCAAGCATGCCAGGGGCTCAATGGCCAAGGCAAACAGCGTAGGGGACAGAGGGCAACCCTGTCTAGTACCTCGGGTCAATTGAAAAGATGGGGATACATAGCCATTCACCAAGATCCTGGCACTCGGATGTTGATACAATAGTTTAATCCATTTTATATAGTTGGGTCCAAATCCCATACGAGCCAAGACCTCCCACAAATAAGCCCACTCAATACTGTCAAAGGCCTTGGCCGCATCCAGCGAGACCACAGCCGAGTCAGAAGGGGATTCGTGTGGGAGCTGTAAAATGGTATGTAATCTACGTAAATTGATAGACGTGGACTTTCCTGGCATGAAGCCAGTCTGGTCCGGGTGAATGAGGGAGGATATCACTGTGTTGAGCCGTATTGCCAATATCTTTGCCAGGATCTTGGCATCGGTGGGAATCAGGGAAATCGGTCTATAGGAGTCTAGAGATTTAGGGTCTTTACCGGGTTTTGGGATCACTATTATAACTGCCTCTGACATGGAGGGGGGGAGATCGTTACTGGCAAATATATCTAAGTACAGGGCATGTAGCCTGGGGCCAAAAAAATCAATATGATTCTTGTACACCTCGGAGGGAATTCCGTCACATCCCGGAGCCTTGCCATTAGGGGACATACCGATGGCCGCAGTCACCTCCTCAAGCGCCAAAGGTGCCTCCAGCATCTCGCAGGCCTCGGAGGAGAGCGCAGGCAGCGGAACGCCCCCCATGTAGCACGAAAGATCAGAAGTAGAGCGCTGCAACTGTGAATTATAAACCTCAGAAAAGTATGATCGGAATAACAGCGCAATGTCCGGAGTGGTGTCAACAAAGGAGCCATCCGCTCCGGACATTTGAGTGATCGTGGTCCCAGGCCGATCGTAATGTACAAGGCGGGCCAGGAGGCCCCCCGTCCTATCAGCCTGCATATATACATTTGTAGCTTTGAAAAGCAGGGAGCGAGAGTTTCTATCAGACAGGTGGGCCAACCAAACTGACTGAGCCACCAGCCATCGTGTCTTTGTCTCGGGGGCGCTGTCAGACAAATATTGGGACTCTAGGTCTCTAGCATCTTTTTCAAGGGCCTGTTCTCTTTCCCTAGAGGCCATTTTATGAGCCGCTATTCGTCCAATATATGAGCCTCTCAAGAACGCCTTAAACGAGTCCCAAACTACTGTACCCGGGGCAGACCCTACATTGTCGCCAAAGTACCCCTCCCATTGAGTCTCCAAGTCATCGCAGTTCCCGAGCTGGGTCAGCCAAGAGGGGTGCAGTTTCCAATAGGAGTGCCCCCTCTGACTGTCCACAGCGATAGTCATCATCAGAGGGGAGTGGTCAGAGACCCCTCGAGCCTCGTAGTGGACGTCAATTATCCTAGGGACGAGGGTGGGGGACACCAGCATCAGGTCAATTCTGGAGAAGGAGCCATGAGTGCTGGAGAAGCAGGAGAACTGACGAACCGCAGGGTGACGAAGTCGCCACACATCTACCCATTGCAAACTATTGAGAAAATCCGCAAACTTGGTAGGACCACCTCCCACCATCGCAGCCTGTGGGGAATGCCATCGGTCCATAGACAGATCCAGGACGTTATTAAAATCTCCCACGCAAATCACTGGGGTATTAGGGGAGGGGGCTATGAAGGACGCAGCTTGTTGCAGTACATTATATGAGAAAGGAGGGGGGACATACACTGCTAAGATGTAATAGGGCTGGGAGTTCAGCTTACACTCTATAAATACATATCTTCCATACGGGTCAGTTTTAATCGATATCAACTCGAATTGCACTGTCTTCTTAATCAGAACAGAGACACCCCTAGAAAAGGAGGAGTGGGAGGCATGATATGCCCAGCCCACCCAGGCCCGCCGTAAGGACAATAACCTATGTCCCTCCAAGTGGGTCTCACTGAGGCATGCAATATCCGGGTCATATTTCTTAATCATATTTAGTATCAAAGAACGTTTGATATTATTATTCAGACCTCGAACATTCCATGCTAGAATTTTCAGATCAATCATGACCCCCTACAAGCTCTATACACCTCCCGGATGGACCTCTCCCAAAATACATTTTGAGTATAAGCATTATCAATACCCATAAAACATGACATATATGAGCCCTGCGTTGTAAGCCATAGCATCTGAATATGAAACATCCTTGCCTCAGTAAATACTTGAATAAGAAAAATAACAAACTAAAGAAAAAAATAAAACCCCAAAAACAGCAAAAGGAAGCGCAACTATCAGCTTCCCAATTAACCATTCCCTCCCCGTATACCACCCCAAACTTCGGCATACTTATATCCCGAACAATCAGCTAACTACCAAGCGCTAGGAAGGCTAGATTCTAAACTGAACCTCCAACCTCTCTAACCAACTCCGCTTGGCCGTACAAGTCTTGAGCCACCAATGCAAAGAGCAAAGAGAGGGGGCTCCCCGAACCGTGATCAAGCCTCCGGTAGACCAGGCACCGGACTGTCTTCATAGGAGATCACTCCGGAGCCAGTTGCCGAGCTCCCGGTGCATATCTGTCCAGCCATTGGGCCGCCTCTCTAGGGGAGTTGAAAAACTTGGTCTCCCCATCCGCCACGACTCGGAGCCTTGAGGGAAACAGCATAGAGTATGAAATGTTGAGGTCTCGCAGCCGTCTTTTAATGGGCATAAACTGGGCACGGTCCTTCTGGACGTCTGCGGCAAAGTCCGGGAAGGCCGAAACCCTGACTCCATTGCGGACCAGCGGGCCCTTCGTGCGACCTAAGCGGAGAACCGAGTCACGGTCTTTATAGTGCAGGAATTTAGCGATGAAGGTGCGAGGAGGGGCACCTGGGGGTAAAGGCCGAGATGGTATCCTATGTGCACGCTCCACCGTAAAATGGGCCGTAAAGGACTCAGCGCCATACAGTTCTTTGAGCCAGGATTCGAGGAATTCCTCCGGCTGTGAACCCTCTTCTTTTTCAGGCAGGCCTACGAATCTAACGTTGTTCCTACGCAGCCGTCCCTCCATGTCCAGGAGCTTGGTTTGAAGTGAGGAGACCTGCTGGGTCACCCCAGATACAGACTGCTTAAGGGGGCCACATAGATCTTCCAGGTTGGAGACCCTTGTCTCCGCCTCACCCACTCGCTCTCGGATACGCTGTACATCTTGGCGGAGCAGGGAGAGATCGCACTGCACCTTTTCCATCTTATCGGAGAGACGTTGTTCACTGCCGGCTATAGCCTCCAGCACCTGTTGAATAGACGGCGCCCCCACTGCTTCCGGGGAATCAACCGCTGTCTCAGGCGGGGAGGTCGAGTGCGTTGGAGAGGCTTCATGAGAAGGAGCCGGTGCAGCCCTAGGGTTGGGTTGTCTGGTAAATTTTTCAAGTTTGGCCGCGGCCGCACTCCGGCCGCCCCCCACCATGCTGAGCGGGAGCAGTCACACTCTTCCCAGAGTAAGGTTATAATGTAGGATTTTGGCTAGATGACGGACGTAGCCAGGCCGCGTATGATCAGTGGCGGGAATCGACCGCGTCCAGTCAATATGTCAGAGTATTAAAGTAGGATGATGGTGCGTAATACACTGTGGGTAATTGATGCAGCACAGCAGTGTAGGCAGATCTGAACTATATGCAGTTCCTGTATATTATACTGGAAGGGCCGTGCAATGTAGATAGCTGATTTTGTCTCCAATCTCAGATAGGTATTAGCATAGTTATTAGGAGGGTAGTATTAGGAGAGATCAGTATACAGTATAGGATCCTGTGAGCTAAATAAATCACTGGGCAGCACAGATGAAAGCAGCCCTTCCAAGCATGGAGATCAATTTCCCTTCTCTCAAAATGGCCGCATGTCTCTTCCCCTTCCACAGAAGTACCTGTTATTTCTCCCCTCTTCTCCGGGTGTTAGGGCTCCGGGCCGCAGACCATGAGGGAGAGGAGAGGCAGCCTCAACCCCCCAGTCCTCCTAGGGTGTCCGTGGGCGACGTCACCCCGTCGCTCGAGCTCCGGTCGTTCCGCGGCCGAGGGCGCCGAAATCGAGGCCGGGGATCCAGAGGAGGCCTAGGCCGCAGGGCCGGAAGTCAGCCGGCGCCGTCCCTCGAGTCCCGGAGGCCGCAGTAAACGGTGTCCCGCAGCGCACAGCAGCACAGGGGAGGTATGCAGCCCGGGCAGGCTCGCCAGGAGGGTCAGGATGGGTGTTAGGATCTGTTTGTTCGGGGAGCTCCCGAGATCCGCTCCCTACTCCGTTGCTGCCGTGGCCACGCCCCCCCGAAATCTGCACTTTAATAGATCCTAGCTTTAGGCCCACCTCCACACCAGCTTGCAAAAAATGGAGAAACCGACCCAGCTGAAATTCTTCCGTAGGAGCCTTCTTGGATTCGCACCAAGACACATACTTTCTCCAAATACGGTGGTAATGCTTCGCCGTTACCTCCTTTCTAGCTTTCAGTAGAGTGGGGATGACCTCTCCGGGAATACCCTTTCGAGCTAAGATTTGGCGTTCAGGCGGTAAGTCCTGGAACACGCACGGCTCCTGCTGTAACAGAGCCTCTCTTAGAGGAAGTGGCCAGGGATCTCCTATGAGTCATTCCTGAAGATCTGGATACCAGGCCCTCCGTGGCCAATCTGGAACGAGTATCGCCTGAACTCCTGTTCTTCTTATGATCCTTATCACCTTTGGGATGAGTGGAAGTGGAGGGAACACATAGACCGACTGAAACACCCACGGTGTCACTAGTGCGCCCACTGCTATCGCTTGAGGGTCCCTCGACCTGGAACAATACGTCTGAAGCTTCTTGTTGAGGTGAGACGCCATCATGTTTATTTGAGGAAGTCCCCAACGACTCGTCACTTCTGCAAAGACCTCTTGATGAAGACCCCACTCTCCTGGATGGAGATCGTGTTTGCTGAGGAAGTCTGCTTCCCAGTTGTCCACGCCTGGAATAAAGACCGCTGACAGAGCGCTTGCATGTTTTTCCGCCCAGCGAAGAATCCTTGTGGCCTCCGCCATCGCCGCTCTGCTCCTTGTTCCGCCTTGGCGGTTTATGTGCGCCACCGCTGTTATGTTGTCCGACTGAATCAGGATGGGTAGGCCGCGAAGCAGATGTTCCGCTTGTACAATGGCCCTTAATTCAAGAATGTTTATGTGTAGACAAGTTTCTTGGCTCGACCATTTTCCCTGGAAATTTTCCCCCTGTGTGACCGCTCCCCAACCTCGGAGACTCGCATCCGTGGTCACCAGGATCCAATCTTGGATCCCGAACCTACGACCCTCTAGGAGGTGAAAACTTTGGAGCCACCACAGGAGAGAAATCCTGGCCCTGGGAGATAGAGATATCTTCCGGTGCAAGTGTAGATGGGACCCAGACCACTTGTCCAACAGGTCCCACAGAAAAACTCTGGCATGAAACCTGCCAAACGGGATGGCCTCGTAAGCCGCCACCATCTTCCCCAGCACTCGAGTGCATTGATGAATCGACACTCTTACCGGTTTCAGAATTCCCTTGACCATGTTCTGGATTTCCAGAGCTTTTTCCAACGGAAGAAAAATTCTCTGTAGTTCCGTGTCCAGAATCATACCCAAGAACGACAGCCGTGTTGTCGGAATCAACTGTGACTTTGGCAAATTTAGGAGCCAGCCATGTTGTTGCAGAACTGTCAGGGAGAGCGCAACGTTTTTTTAGCAACTGCTCCTTTGATCTCGCCTTTATCAGGAGATCGTCCAAGTACGGGATAATTGTGACCCCTTGCTTGCGCAGGAGCACCATCATTTCCGCCATTACTTTGGTGAAAATCCTCGGGGCCGTGGAAAGACCAAACGGCAACGTCTGAAACTGGTAATGACAATCCTGAACAGCGAACCTCAGGTACGCCTGATGAGGAGGATATATGGGGACATGCAGGTAAGCATCCTTTATGTCGACTGACACCATAAAATCCCTCCCTTCCAGACTGAAGATCACTGCTCTGAGAGATTCCATCTTGAATTTGAACCTTTTTAAAAACAGATTGAGGGATTTTAAGTTCAGAATCGGTCTGACCGAGCCATCCGGCTTCAGGACCACGAACAGGCTTGAATAAAACCCTTCCCCCCGTTGTGACGGGGGTACCACAACAATGACTTGCTGCTGACACAGCTTTTGTATTGCAGCACACACTACCTCCCTTTCCGGAAGAGAAGCTGGCAAGGCCGATTTGAAAAATCGGTGTGGGGGCACGTCTTGAAACTCCAGTTTGTATCCTTGGGCCACAATTTCCAGCACCCAAGGATCCAGGCCCGAGTGAACCCAGACCTGACTGAAGAGCTGAAGACGCGCCCCCACCGGTGCGGACTCCCGCATGGGAGCCCCAGCGTCATGCGGTGGACTTAGCAGAAGCCGGGGAGGACTTCTGCTCCTGGGAGCTTGCCACCGCCGGCGACCTTTTTCCCCTCCCCTTGCCTCTAGCAGCAAGGGAGGAGGACCCTCGTCCTTTCTTGAATTTATTAGACCGAAAGGACTGCATCTGATAGTGAGGCGTTTTCTTTTGCTGTGTAGGGACATAAGGCAGAAATGAAGACTTACCCGCGGTAGCTGTAGAAACCAGGTCCGCGAGGCCTTCACCAAACAAAACTCCACCTTTATAGGGCAGAGCCTCCATAGCCTTTTTAGCATCAGCATCACCATTCCATTGATGAGTCCACAACGCCCTCCTAGTCGAGATTGCCATGGCATTGGCCCTTGATCCCAAGAGGCCAATATCTCTCGCAGCCTCCCGTTGATAGACTGCAGCGTCCTTGATATGACCCAGCGTCAAAAGCACGCTATCCCTATCCAGGGTGTCTATGTCAGATGACAAGTTATCTGCCCATTTTTCAATCACGCTACTCACCCATGCCGATGCTACGGCCGGCCTGAGCAGCGTACCCGTAGTGACATAAATAGATTTCAAAGTAGTTTCCTGTTTATGATCTGCAGGATCTTTAAGGGCTGCCGTGTCAGGGGACGGTAGCGCCACCTTCTTGGACAAACGCGCTAGAGCTTTGTCCACCGTGAGAGATGACTCACACCCTAACCTATCCCCAGAGGGAAACAGGTATGCCATAGATATTCTCCTGGGAATCAGCCACTTTTTGTCAGGAGCTTCCCAAGCCTTTTCAAAAAGAGCGTTAAGTTCATGAGAGGGAGGAAATGTTACTTCAGGTTTCTTTCCTTTAAACATACAGACCCTTGTCTCAGGGACAGCGGGGTCCTTAGTGATATGTAACACCTCCTTTATTGCCACAATCATGTACTGAATGCTCTTAGCCAGTTTGGGATTCAACTTGGCATCATTATAGTCGACATTGGAGTCCGAATCCGTGTCGGTATCTGTATCTGCTAACTGGGTAAACGTACGTTTCTGTGACCCTGAAGTCTGAGTTTGTGACAAAACATCTCCCATGGATTGTCTCCATGCTTGGTTCTGAGACTCCGATTTGTCTAATCTCTTATGCAACAAAGCCACACTTGCATTCAAAACATACCACATACAGTATCTACCCAATCAGCAGTCGGCGGTGCCGACGGAGTCACTCCCACATTCTGTTCTACCCCCGCACCAGCCTCCTCCTGGGAAAAGCATCCATCCTCAGACATGTCGACACACGAGTACCGACACCCACAATCACACTGGGCTATAGGGGACAGACCCACAGTAAGGCCCTTCAGAGAGACAGAAAGGGAGTTTGCCAGCTCACACCCAGCGCCTCACCCGGTCTGAAGGAATTTACAAAACCCCAGACCTAGCAGCGCTTTTATATTTAAATAAATACAACACCAAATATGCTGTGCCCCCCCCCCCCTGCTTTTGCACCCTGTTACTCGAGACAGAAGTGAAGGGCCAGGACCAGCGTCTCTGCAGCTTGCTGTGAAGAGAAAATGGCGCTGATTAGAGCTGGAGGACGAAGCCCCGCCCCCTACATGGCGCGCTTGTGTCCCGCTATTATTAATACTGGCGGGGGTCTGTATACAGTGCCTATGCACTGTATACTGTCTTGCCAGTCCCCAAAATGAGGTTTAATTGCTGCCCAGGGCGCCCCCCCGCGCCCTGCACCCATATAGTGCCGTTAGTGTGTGGGCGGAATGGTGTGCAGCACGACCGCTGCGCGATACCTCCAAAGATCAGAAGTCTTCTGCCGCCTCTGAAGTCTTCTTGTTTCTGCTACTCACCCGGCTTCTCTCTTCAGGCTCTGAGGGGGACGGTGGCGCGGCTACGGGAACGAGCAGCTAGGTGCACCAAGTGATCGGACCCTCTGGAGCTAATGGTGTTCAGTAGCCTAAGAAGCAGAGCCTTTAAACTCACAGAAGTAGGTCTGCTTCTCTCCCCTCAGTCCCACGATGCAGGGAGCCTGTTGCCAGCAGGTCTCCCTGAAAATAATAAACCTAACAAAAGTCTTTTCTAGAGAAACTCTGTAGAGCTCCTCTAACTAAGGTCTGGAGAAGGGGCATAGAGGGAGGAGCCAGTTCACGCGCATTTAAAGTCTTAAAGTGTCCATGTCTCCTGCGGATCCCGTCTATACCCCATGGTCCTTTTGGAGTCCCCAGCATCCTTTAGGACGAAGGAGAAATATATATTTTATTTTTCTGCTTTTCAGCTTGCTGCCCGGATCAAACCGCGTGGAATCACAGGGCTTATAGATTCACGGGAACAAAGTGCACAACACAGTAAAATTTACAGCAGAAGCACAGCACACTATATAGCCGCATACCCGCTATACACAGCCCCTTGTGAGTCTGGAATCGGACACAGCACAGTATTACAGGATGCCCCAGTAATAAGTGCACAGCTATGGCTTGTGAGTCTGGAGTCGGACACAGCACAGTATTACAGGATGCCCCAGTAATAAGTGCACAGCTATGGCTTGTGAGTCTGGAGTCGGACACAGCACAGTATTACAGGATGCCCCAGTAATAAGTGCACAGCTATGGCTTGTGAGTCTGGAGTCGGGCACAGCACAGCAGTACAGGATGCCCCAGTAATAAGTGCACAGCTATGGCTTGTGAGTCTGTAGTCGGGCACAGCACAGTAGTACAGTATGCCCCAGTAATAAGTGCACAGCTATGGCTTGTGAGTCTGTAGTCGGGCACAGCACAGTAGTACAGTATGCCCCAGTAACAGTGCACAGCTATGGCTTGTTGCGAGTCACAGCACAGTATGCCCCGAGTAACCAGTCCCTACAGCACCTAACGGTAGCGTACACTAGATAGAAATGGCGCCGAGGCGGGAGAATGGCTTTCATGCCTTGTTTTGGATTCCAAAAAAGGCACCGAACCCGCTCATCTCTAAGTGAAATTATTTAGGATTGTGACAAACGCATAACAACTGGGAAGGAGCAGGAGGACAGTCACCCCCCAAAGAGGAACTTTCCAAGAGATTATACCATCTTCAGATAGCGAAATTAAACTGAGAAGAGAAATGGAAACAAGTTGTTTCCATTCTTCTCTGAATAGTTTACCCCTTAGTACATAAACTCCAGTGTACTGCAGTAAGGCTTGAAGAGAAATGAAATGGACGGAAATAAAGTACCAGCCAATCAGCTCCTAACCTTCATTTTTCTAATGCAGACTTCAACATTGCAGTTGGGAGCTGACTGGTTAGTACTTTATCTCTGTCCAAAGCTTAGTACATTGACCCCACTTTTGGATAAATCGATTTCTCACTGTAAGCTTCTCTCTGATCACATTGGTGAAAAGCATTTCTATCACTGATAAAGGGGGTTCCACTGCTTCATGAATGGAGCTCTAACTCTCGTCTCATAATCACATATCTATATTTTCATATCTCATGCCTCTTTAGCTTTTTACATTACAGTAGATATCATTTTCCATACCTCCCAACTGTCCCGATTTTCACGGGACGGTCCTGTTTTTTTGGGGACTGTCCTACTGTCCCTCCCACGGGCCGTAGTGTCCCACGGTGGGGGGAGGGGGGCAGTTGGGAGGCTCCTGTCACTCGCTGCTCTGCTTTGTGCAGAGTAGCGATGCATAGATGCTGTGCACAGTGTCTATTCCCGGGAGGCAGAGGGACCGGGGGCATGGCCATCAGCTCTCAGAACGCTGGCTATGCCCCCGCTGTGACTAAAATAGGAGGCGTGGCCCGCAATCGCGGCAACCACGCGAAGCCACGACTCCTTTCACACCGGCCGTGCACCCTTTTCGGAGGGTCCTGATTTGCATCTCGTGGATGTTGGGAGATATGCATTATCTCAATTACCTACCATGCCGTCTTTGCAAAATCATTCAATAAAGACACAATTGCATGTGGTTAGTTACCACTAATTACATAATTAATATTGCAAATATGTAATCAATATACCTTTCTGTGTATACACATGAAGAGATGGCACCAACTTTCAATATGACTTTGCTGACTGCAATATACACCAGTAAAAGTAAAATAGCCCATACATACAATAAGAGCATTGCACAGCTTTTTTTTCTTATTACCTTGGGGTCCTTACAGCTGGTCTGGTGTGGGTCATTCTCCAAGGGTCCCTGGAATACCTTTTGAAAGCATCTGGTAAAATCTTGGCCACCTCTGTGAGAGCAAATGAAAACTTAGTGAGTTCCCATGACTTGTTTAGTGCAGAAGGATAAAGTACAATCTGCCCATAGCCCAAAGTGCAATATCAGACATATGTTATAACCTTTGAAGGAATGACATGTGGGGTCATCTGCATAGCAGCCACGGCGCTGTCTGAGGTCTGGGCAGGGGTTTCCTCCACTCTTAGGGGGCACAACCACTTGCCGTGTCCGCTCTCTGCTCCCGACGCCACAGTCAGAGTTGCACTCACTCCATGCACCCCACGGGCCAACCACACAGTGGGAGACTGCAGGAGAGAGAAAAGATGTCTGTCACTATATTGAACAGATTATGAAAATCCAAATCTAGATCTTAAAAAGTAGAAGTCAAGTAAAAAGTTACAGCATCTGGTTGGGGGAAATCATTTATATATCACTGCAAAAATAAGAATTTACTTACCGATAATTCTATTTCTCGTAGTCCGTAGTGGATGCTGGGGACTCCGTCAGGACCATGGGGATTAGCGGCTCCGCAGGAGACAGGGCACAAAAGTAAAAGCTTTAGGATCAGGTGGTGTGCACTGGCTCCTCCCCCTATGACCCTCCTCCAAGCCTCAGTTAGGATACTGTGCCCGGACGAGCGTACACAATAAGGAAGGATTTTGAATCCCGGGTAAGACTCATACCAGCCACACCAATCACACTGTACAACCTGTGATCTGAACCCAGTTAACAGCATGATAACAGCGGAGCATCTGAAAAGATGGCTCACAACAATAATAACCCGATTTTTGTAACAATAACTATGGCCCTCATTCCGAGTTGTTCGCTCGGTATTTTTCATCGCATCGCAGTGAAAATCCGCTTAGTACGCATGCGCAATGTTCGCACTGCGACTGCGCCAAGTAACTTTACTATGAAGAAAGTAATTTTACTCACGGCTTTTTCATCGCTCCGGCGATCGTAATGTGATTGACAGGAAATGGGTGTTACTGGGCGGAAACACGGCGTTTCAGGGGCGTGTGGCTGAAAACGCTACCGTTTCCGGAAAAAACGCAGGAGTGGCCGGGGAAACGGTGGGAGTGCCTGGGCGAACGCTGGGTGTGTTTGTGACGTCAACCAGGAACGACAAGCACTGAAATGATCGCACAGGCAGAGTAAGTCTGAAGCTACTCTGAAACTGCTAAGTAGTTAGTAATCGCAATATTGCGAATACATCGGTCGCAATTTTAAGAAGCTAAGATTCACTCCCAGTAGGCGGCGGCTTAGCGTGTGTAACTCTGCTAAATTCGCCTTGCGACCGATCAACTCGGAATGAGGGCCCATGTACAAGTATTGCAGACAATCCGCACTTGGGATGGGCGCCCAGCATCCACTACGGACTACGAGAAATAGAATTATCGGTAAGTAAATTCTTATTTTCTCTAACGTCCTAAGTGGATGCTGGGGACTCCGTCAGGACCATGGGGATTATACCAAAGCTCCCAAACGGGCGGGAGAGTGCGGATGACTCTGCAGCACCGAATGAGAGAACTCCAGGTCCTCCTCAGTCAGGGTGTGCCCCTGACCAAGTATCAGCTCGGCAAAGTTGTAAAGCCGAGACCCCTCGGGCAGCCGCCCAAGATGAGCCCACCTTCCTTGTGGAATGGGCATTTACATATTTTGGCTGTGGCAGGCCTGCCACAGAATGTGCAAGCTGAATTGTACTACACATCCAACTAGCAATCGTCTGCTTAGAAGCAAGAGCACCCAGTTTGTTGGGTGCATACAGGATAACAGCAAGTCAGTTTTCCTGACTCCAGCCGTCCTGGAAACTATATTTTCAGGGCCCTGACAACATCTAGCAACTTGGAGTCCTCCAAGTCCCTAGTAGCCGCAGGTACCACAATAAGCTGGTTCGGGTGAAACACTGACACCACCTTAGGGAGAAACTGGGGATGAGTCCGCAGCTCTGCCCTGTCCGAATGGACAATCAGATATGGGCTTTTTTGAGACAAACGCCGCCAATTCTGACACTCGCCTGGCCGAGGCCAGGGCCAACAGCATGGTCACTTTCCCTGTGAGATATTTCAAATCCACAGATTTGAGCGGTTTAAACCAATGTGATTTTAGGAATCCCAGAACTACGTTGAGATCCCACAGTGCCACTGGAGGCACAAAAGGGGGTTGTATATGCAGTACTCCCTTGACAAACTTCTGGACTTCAGGAACTGAAGCCAATTCTTTCTGGAAGAAAATCGACAGGGCCGAAATTTGAACCTTAATGGACCCCAATTTGAGGCCCATAGACACTCCTGTTTGCAGGAAATGCAGGAAACGACCGAGTTGAAATTTCTTCATGGGGCCTTCCTGGCCTCACACCACGCAACATATTTTCGCCACATGTGGTGATAATGTTGTGCGGTCACCTCCTTCCTGGCTTTGACCAGGGTAGGAATGACCTCTTCCGGAATGCCTTTTTCCCTTAGGATCCGGCGTATAACCGCCATGCCGTCAAACGCAGCCGCGGTAAGTCTTGGAACAGACATGGTACTTGCTGAAGCAAGTCCCTTCTTAGCGGCAGAGGCCATGAGTCCTCTGTGAGCATCTCTTGAAGTTCCGGGTACCAAGTCCTTCTTGGCCAATCCGGAGCCACGAGTATAGTTCTTACTCCTCTACGTCTTATAATTCTCAATACCTTGGGTATGAGAAGCAGAGGAGGGAAGACATACACCGACTGGTACACCCACGGTGTTACCAGAACGTCCACAGCTATTGCCTGAGGGTCTTTTGACCTGGCGCAATACTTGTCCAGTTTTTTGTTCAGGCGGGACGCCATCATGTCCACCTTTGGTCTTTTCCAACGGTTCACAATCATGTGGAAGACTTCCCGATGAAGTCCCCACTCTCCCGGGTGGAGGTTGTGCCTGCTGAGGAAGTCTGCTTCCCAGTTGTCCACTCCCGGAATGAACACTGCTGACAGTGCTATCACATGATTTTCCGCCCAGCGAAAAATCCTTGCAGTTTCTGCCATTGCCCTCCTGCTTCTTGTGCCGCCCTGTCTGTTTACGTGGGCGACTGCCGTGATGTTGTCCCACTGGATCAATACCGGCTGACCTTGAAGCAGAGGTCTTGCTAAGCTTAGAGCATTGTAAATTGCCCTTAGCTGCAGTATATTTATGTGGAGAAAAATCTCCAGACTTGATCACACTCCCTGGAAATTTTTTCCCTGTGTGACTGCTCCCCAGCCTCTCAGGCTGGCCTCCGTGGTCACCAGCATCCAATCCTGAATGCCGAATCTGCGGCCCTCTAGAAGATGAGCACTCTGTAACCACCACAGGAGAGACACCCTTGTCCTTGGAGATAGGGTTATCCGCTGATGCATCTGAAAATGCGATCCGGACCATTTGTCCAGCAGATCCCACTGAAAAGTTCTTGCGTGAAATCTGCCGAATGGAATCGCTTCGTAATAAGCCACCATTTTTCCCAGGACTCTTGTGCAATGATGCACTGACACTTTTCCTGGTTTTAGGAGGTTCCTGACTAGCTCGGATAACTCCCTGGCTTTCTCCTCCGGGAGAAACACCTTTTTCTGGACTGTGTCCAGAACCATCCCTAGGAACAGCAGACGTGTCGTCGGAAACGGCTGCGATTTTGGATATTTAGAATCCACCCGTGCTGTCGTAGAACTACTTGAGATAGTGCTACTCCGACTTCCAACTGTTCTCTGGACCTTGCCCTTATCAGGAGATCGTCCAAGTAAGGGATAATTAAGACGCCTTTTCTTTGAAGAAGAATCATCATTTCGGCCATTACTTTGGTAAAGACCCGGGGTGCCGTGGACAATCCAAACGGCAGCGTCTGAAACTGATAGTGACAGTTCCGTACCACGAACCTGAGGTACCCTTGGTGAGAAGGGCAATTTGGGACATGGAGGTAAGCATCCTTGATGTCCAGGGACACCATATAGTCCCCTTCTTCCTGGTTCGCTATCACTGCTCTGAGTGACTCCATCTTGATTTGAACCTTTGTATGTAAGTGTTCAAAGATTTCCCATTTAGAATAGGTCTCACCGAGCCGTCTGGCTTCAGTACCACAATATAGTGTGGAATAATACCCCTTTCCTTGTTGTAGGAGGGGTACTTTGATTATCACCTGCTGGGAATACAGCTTGTGAATTGTTTCCAATACTGCCTCCCTGTCGGAGGAAGACGTTGGTAAAGCAGACATCAGGAGCCTGCGAGGGGGAGACGTCTCGAATCTCCAGTCTGTACCCCTGGGATACTACTTGTAGGATCCAGGGGTCCACTTGCGAGTGAGCCCACTACGCGCTGAAACTCTTGAGACGACCCCCCACCGCACTTGAGTCCGCTTGTACGGCCCCAGCGTCATGCTGAGGACTTGGCAGAAGCTGTGGAGGGCTTCTGTTCCTGGGAATGGGCTGCCTGCTGCAGTCTTCTTCCCTTTCCTCTATCCCTGGGCAGATATGACTGGCCTTTTGCCCGCTTGCCCTTATGGGGACGAAAGTACTGAGGCTGAAAAGACGGTGTCTTTTTCTGCTGAGATGTGATTTGGGGTAAAAAAGGTGGATTTTCCAGCTGTTGCCGAGGCCACCAGGTCCGATGGACCGACCCCAAATAACTCCTCCCCTTTATACGGCAATACTTCCATGTGCCGTTTGGAATCTGCATCACCTGACCACTGTCGTGTCCATAAACATCTTCTGGCAGATATGGACATCGCACTTACTCTTGATGCCAGAGTGCAAATATCCCTCTGTGCATCTCGCATATATAGAAATGCATCCTTTAAATGCTCTATAGTCAATAAAATACTGTCCCTGTCAAGGGTATCAATATTTTCAGTCAGGGAATCCGACCAAGCCACCCCAGCGCTGCACATCCAGGCTGAGGCGATCGCTGGTCGCAGTATAACACCAGTATGTGTGTATATACCTTTTTAGGATATTTTCCAGCCTCTCAGCTGGCTCCTTGAGGGCGGCCCTATCTGGAGACGGTACCGCCACTTGTTTTGATAAGCGTGTGAGCGCCTTATCCACCCTAAAGGGTGTTTCCCAACGCGCCCTAACTTCTGGCGGGAAAGGGTATACCGCCAATAATTTTCTATCGGGGGAAACCCACGCATCATCACACACTTCATTTAATTTATCTGATTCAGGAAAAACTACAGGTAGTTTTTTCACACCCCACATAATACCCTTCTTGTGGTACTTGTAGTATCAGAAATATGTAACACCTCCTTCATTGCCCTTAACATGTAACGTGTGGCCCTAAAGGAAAATACGTTTGTTTCTTCACCGTCGACACTGGAGTCAGTGTCCGTGTCTGTGTCGACCGACTGAGGTAAATGAGCGTTTTACAGCCCCTGACGGTGTTTGAGACGCCTGGACAGGTACTAATTTGTTTGCCGGCCGTCTCATGTCGTCAACCGACCTTGCAGCGTGTTGACATTATCCCGTAATTCCTTAAATAAGCCATCCATTCCGGTGTCGACTCCCTAGAGAGTGACATCACCATTTCAGGCAATTGCTCCGCCTCCTCACCAACATCGTCCTCATACATGTCGACACACACGTACCGACACACAGCACACACACAGGGAATGCTCTGATAGAGGACAGGACCCCACTAGCCCTTTGGGGAGACAGAGGGAGAGTTTGCCAGCACACACCAAAAACGCTATAATTATACAGGGACAACCTTTATATAAGTGTTTTTCCCTTATAGCATTTTAATATATATATACATATCGCCAAATAAGTGCCCCCCCCTCTCTGTTTTAACCCTGTTTCTGTAGTGCAGTGCAGGGGAGAGCCTGGGAGCCTTCCCACCAGCATTTCTGTGAGGGAAAATGGCGCTGTGTGCTGAGGAGAATAGGCCCCGCCCCCTTTTCGGTGGGCTTCTTCTCCCGTTTTTTTGAGACCTGGCAGGGGTTAAATACATCCATATAGCCCCCAGGGGCTATATGTGATGTATTTTTAGCCAGAATTAAGGTACTATCATTGCTGCCCAGGGCGCCCCCCCCCCCAGCGCCCTGCACCCTCAGTGACCGCTGCTATGAAGTGTGCTGACAACAATGGCGCACAGCTGCAGTGCTGTGCGCTACCTTATGAAGACTGAAGAGTCTTCTGCCGCCGTTTCTGGACCTTCACTTTTCGGCATCTGCAAGGGGGGTCGGCGGCGCGGCTCCGGGACGAACCCCAGGGTGAGACCTGTGTTCCGACTCCCTCTGGAGCTAATGGTGTCCAGTAGCCTAAGAAGCCAATCCATCCTGCACGCAGGTGAGTTTACTTCTCTCCCCTAAGTCCCTCGTAGCAGTGAGCCTGTTGCCAGCAGGACTCACTGAAAATAAAAAAAACTAACAAACTTTTACTCTAAGCAGCTCTTTAGGAGAGCCACCTAGATTGCACCCTTCTCGGCCGGGCACAAAAATCTAACTGAGGCTTGGAGGAGGGTCATAGGGGGAGGAGCCAGTGCACACCACCTGATCCTAAAGCTTTTACTTTTGTGCCCTGTCTCCTGCGGAGCCGCTAATCCCCATGGTCCTGACGGAGTCCCCAGCATCCACTTAGGACGTTAGAGAAATTTGGAATTACATACAGTAGCACAAGTCTCCACAGCTGACAGTTTGTCTTGTGACCTTTCAATTATTTTTTTAGGACAGCCTTTACCCATTTATTTAATATGTGACATCCAGTATGTACCCTTTTCAGCTGCATGCTTTGGAAACTCGTATGGGGCAATTCAATTATTGTGCACAAATCACGGGAGAGCAACACCACAGATTTTCCTGCTCACCTCTATGCAATGGAGAATCAGTAATGTTTGTTGCCATCGATACAGTCCGAACTCTGAACTCACTTGCCTTTTTACAATCATATAAAGCAGTCATGGTACATAGCTGTTTCTGGTCTATAAGTGGACAGTAAAGTAAATATATAAAACTTCTGATTAGTACATGCAGCTGGCGGCTACGGAGAGTGATAAAGTACTAAGGGGTACATTTACTAAGCAGTGATAAGAGCGGAGAAGTGAGCCATCAGAGATATTTCCCCATCAACCAATCAGCAACTCTGTATCATTTTACAGTATGCAAATTATAGATGTTACTTCAGTGCTGATTGGTTGCCATGGGCAACTTCTCCACTGGCTCACTTCTCTGCTCTTATCACTGCTTAGTAAATGTACCCCTAAGCCTTGGAGAGTGATAAAGTGGATGGAGATAAAGTACCAGCCAACCAGGTCCTACAGCAACGGCCATGTTACAAGCTGCGGGGCAGATGTATTAAGCCTGGAAAAGCGATAAAGCAGTGATAAGTGGAAGGTGATAACGCACCAGCCAATCATTACGGGTTTGAAAAATGGGAGCTGATTGGCTGGTGCGTTATCACCGTCCACTTATCACTGCTTTATCACTTCTCCATGCTTAACACATCTGCCCCTGTGTTTGAAAAATGACAACTAGGAGCTGGTTGGTTGGTACTTTATCACTATCCAAGGCTTAGCACATAGACCCCTAAAAGTTACACTTTTCCAGGGAAATCCCTGGTGGGATCACAAGGCAAATACCCAGTAATCGAAAATTTGAGATGTAGCGTGTATTTTATGCGCTACACAGGCAGTGAGTGATTCAATGTTTAAAAATGATTGGATCCTACAGGATGCATTGTGAATCCCCAACCAATCACCATTGGCAGCGTCTCCCGTCTCCTAACCAATCACTGCCGGCAGCATCTCCCATCTCCTCATCCAATTGCTGCCTGAGACCTCCATCCTTCCCTCCCTGCCACCACACAACGCACCAACCTGCACCAAGGGTAACAGGAGCCTTGGACTATTGCAGTCAGCAGCGTGCTCTCTGATGGCTGCAGGACAGACTCTCGGGTTCAGCTTTAACCTTCAGATGTGATGTGGCAGACAGAGTCTCCCTCTCCCTGGGAACTGAGCGGCGGTGCACACTAAGCTAACCCTCACACACTAGGCTTTGCCTTCAGAGGGTTGGGCAGCACCTCTCTTAATCCCTGGTGCCCCAACTGCTACCTGCTCACAGCACAGCCCAAACTGTTGCCTGCAGTGGTGCAAGTAGAAAAAATGACTTACGGGTACTGTGTGCGCGCGCGCAAAAAAAAATGGGTGTGGCCAAATGCCACATGGGGCGTGGCCAATGAAAATGGGGGCGTGATACACATATGGGGGAGGGGCAGATACACGTATGACCCCAATAGTGTCAGATACACGTTGCCCCACAGTGCCAGATATACATTGCCCCACAGTGCCAGATACATATAACCCCACAGTGCCAGATACACGTTGCCCCACAGTGCCAGATATACATTGCCCCACAGTGCCAGATATACATTGCCCCACAGTGCCAGATACATATAACCCCACAGTGCCAGATACACATTGCCCCACAGTGCCAGATACACAAATGTTCCCAGAGTGCCAGATACACATTGCCCCACAGTGCCAGATACACATTGCCCCACAGTGCCAGATACACATTGCCCCACAGTGCCAGATACAGAAATGCCCCCAGAGTGCCGTACATTGCCTCACAGTGTCAGATACACATTGCCCCACAGTGCTAGATACACAAATGCCCCCACTGTGTCAGATATACATTGCCCCCCGTGCCAGATACAGAAATGCCCCTACAGTGCCAGATATGCCCCCAGTGCCAGGTATACATGCCCCCCTGTGCCAGATATCCCCCAGTGCCAGGTATATATGCCCCCCTGTGCCAGATATCCCCCAGTGCCAGGTATATATGCCCCCCTGTGCCAGATATGCCCCCAGTGCCAGATATCCCCCAGTGCCAGGTATACATTCCCTCCTGTGCCAGATATCCCCCAGTGCCAGGTATATATACCCCCCCTGTGCCAGATATGCCCCCAGTGCCAGGTATAACATGCCCCCCCAGTGCCAGATATCCCCCAGTGCCAGGTATAACATGCCCCCCAGTGCCAGGTATATATGCCCCCCTGTGCCAGATATGCCCCCAGTGCCAGGTCTAACATGCCCCCCCCCCCCAGTGCCAGGTCTAACATGCCCCCCCCAGTGCCAGGTCTAACATGCCCCCCCCAGTGCCAGGTAAACATGCCCCCCTCACCGCTGCCGTCGCCGTCCTGTCTGTCATGTGAGGGAAGGAGAGCGGCGCAGCCTGGCCTCTCGTTCCCCTCAGTCTCCGGCGGGTGTCTCAGTTTAATTCAGCGCCGATCCGTGAGCCAATCAGAGCTCGCGGGTGCGAGCTCTGATTGGCTCACGGATCGGCGCTGAAGTAAACTGAAACACCCGCCGGAGACTGAGGGGAAGGAGAGGCGCAGGCTGTGCTCTCCTTCCCTCACATCAGCGGCGGTGCGACGGGGACGGCGGGTGCGGCGGGTCCGGCGGGAGCGGCGTGGAGCGAGGGAGGGAAGGAAGAGGAGCGGCGGCCCGTCGGTGTGGGTACGGCGTACCCACGGCGAAATTCTTACGGGTACGCCGTACCCACCCGTACCCGCCCACTTGCACCACTGGTTGCCTGCCTCCTGCAGTGCCCCAACTACTACCTGCCCTTACTCCGAGCACTGCTTGCCCTCAACTCCCTCTACCCCCTCCCTGCCCCAAGTGCTCCCTGCCTCAATACACAGCTCTACCCCAGCAATGTCCACAAAGTATAAATTGTGATGGGATCCAGTAACAGCCTAGAAGTCCATTTTCATGGAAACCCCCTTAACTGCAGAACAATCCTGGAGTCTAGGGATGGAGGAGGAAGATCTCTGATGATTACTGGACAATGTTATGCAGCAAAATGGAAAACGTATGTTTTCTGTGTAAGGGGTGGGCACTACATGTCCTCTCACCCACATATTGACAAAAGCCAATTTTGTATGCACCTACAGTATGAAAGAGGGGAGTCCTCTCTTTCAAATTATGTGGCCCACTAGTTGCTATTGTGTGGTGACCGCTAGAGAATATTACCCTGTGCTATGGAATATAAATTTTCCTTACATGGGTGGAAGGGATTTAGGTGCCCCATCATGGACATAATTACACATGTAACTGTGGGGACACTCAAATATGAAAGTAGGGAGTACCCTCTTTCCAATTTTGGGGGTAATTCCAAGTTGATCGCAGCAGGATTTTTGTTAGCAGTTGGGCCAAACCATGGTGGTCATTCCGAGTTGTTCGCTCGCTAGCTGCTTTTAGCAGCATTGCACACGCTAAGCCGCCGCCTACTGGGAGTGAATCTTAGCATAGTAAAATTGCGAACGAAAGATTAGCAGAATTGCGAATAGACACTTCTTAGCAGTTTCTGAGTAGCTCCAGACTTACTCTGCCACTGCGATCACTTCAGTCAGTTTCGTTCCTGGTTTGACGTCACAAACACTCCCAGCGTTCGCCCAGACACTCCCCCGTTTCTTCAGACACTCCCGCGTTTTTCCCAGAAACGGCAGCGTTTTTTCACACACACCCATAAAACGGCCAGTTTCCGCCCAGAAACACCCACTTCCTGTCAATCACATTACGATCACCAGAACGAAGAAAAAAACTCGTAATGCCGTGAGTAAAATACCTAACTGCATAGCAAATTTACTTGGCGCAGTCGCAGTGCGAACATTGCGCATGCGCAATTAGCGGAAAATCGCTGCGATGCGAAGAAAATTACAGAGCGAACAACTCGGAATGACCACCCATGTGCACTGCAGGGGAGGCAGATATAACATGTGCAGAAAGAGTTAGATTTGGGTGGGTTATTTTGTTTCTGTGCAGGGTAAATACTGGCTGCTTTATTTTTACACTGCAATATAGATTGCAGATTGAACACACCACACCCAAATCTAACTCTCTCTGCACATGTTAAATCTGCCTCCCCTGCAGTGCACATGGTTTTGCCCAACTGCTAACAAAAATCCTGCTGCGATCAACTTGGAATTACCCCCCCTTTGTGTCCTTCTTAGCAGCTATTGTCTGATGATCACCTGTGATCAACAGACAATTTCACTCAGCATTATTAAATAAAAGTTTCTCCTCTTAAAAAAAAAAAAAAAAAGGAATAATTTTGTGTGAGTGCAGCATGAAAATAATCAGTGATACTAATGTTGGATTGTGACGATTGATAACGTTGGAAAATGGTCTCGGTACAAGGGTGAGAAAACCATCAGCAGCGAAGGGGTTAAAGGAAGCAAGTTAATTTTGTGCCAGGCCATCTACCATGTATATTTTATCCTCTGTTGGGACAGGAGGTCAGGGTGGCACAGGGGGTGTGTGGTGGCAGAGCAGATGGGAGATGGCAGGATGTTATGTTTGCACTCCATGTTTCTGTATCAGATCTGGCTGGACACTTTCTCACACGGGTCCTGTCTGCGTATTTATATATGCTTCAGTGCGTCCCTTGGCTGTTTACTTTGGCTTGAAACCAGCACTTCACTGCAACATACACAACTTTCCATTGTATATAAAGAGTTCTGTTAATAGAGCAATGCCTCCCAGCAGAGGTGGTACCAAATGATAGGGTACCGAATATAAGTTTAGTTCTATTAAGGGTTATATTCATTTTCAAATAGAAAATAAAATATACTTTAAACATAAAATACAGCTTGCTTTGCGTGCCAAATGCCTTGAAAACTACAGTAGGAATGTGTCTTCTCTCATCTACCCCAGAAATAATGTGAATGAATGGCCACTCCACACATTTCTGCTAACCTTTGCACAATTTCAGCAATGCTTTAAGCATTCAGCGGTATGAACTCTAGTTCCTTAGCAGCCAAGATATGGAATTCTAAGGAAATAAAAACTACCTGCTAAAGACTGTAACTGCTTTAGGACCTTATTTAGAGATGGACGCTGCTGCGTCCTGCAGCACACGCGCAGCGGGCGCATTGTGCCTGCGCAGCATCAAACATTGTGACCGTATCCCGGAAGGATGCGGCCGCAATGTGATTGACAGCGGTGGGGGTTCACAGGCGGGGCCATGGCGTCGGGCATGGTGGGCTGGGACCGTTTTCGGATCATCACGAGGCCACTCAGATTAAAAAAAATAAGAATTTACTTACCGATAATTCTATTTCTCGGAGTCCGTAGTGGATGCTGGGGTTCCTGAAAGGACCATGGGGAATAGCGGCTCCGCAGGAGACAGGGCACAAAAAGTAAAGCTTTAGGATCAGGTGGTGTGCACTGGCTCCTCCCCCTATGACCCTCCTCCAAGCCTCAGTTAGGATACTGTGCCCGGACGAGCGTACACAATAAGGAAGGATTTTGAATCCCGGGTAAGACTCATACCAGCCACACCAATCACACTGTACAACCTGTGATCTGAACCCAGTTAACAGTATGATAACAGCGGAGCCTCTGAAAAGATGGCTCACAACAATAATAACCCGATTTTTGTAACTATGTACAAGTATTGCAGATAATCCGCACTTGGGATGGGCGCCCAGCATCCACTACGGACTCCGAGAAATAGAATTATCGGTAAGTAAATTCTTATTTTCTCTATCGTCCTAGTGGATGCTGGGGTTCCTGAAAGGACCATGGGGATTATACCAAAGCTCCCAAACGGGCGGGAGAGTGCGGATGACTCTGCAGCACCGAATGAGAGAACTCCAGGTCCTCCTTAGCCAGGGTATCAAATTTGTAGGATTTTACAAACGTGTTTGCCCCTGACTAAGTAGCCGCTCGGCAAAGTTGTAAAGCCGAGACCCCTCGGGCAGCCGCCCAAGATGAGCCCACCTTCCTTGTGGAATGGGCATTTACATATTTTGGCTGTGGCAGGCCTGCCACAGAATGTGCAAGCTGAATTGTATTACACATCCAACTAGCAATAGTCTGCTTAGAAGCAAGAGCACCCAGTTTGTTGGGTGCATACAGGATAACAGCAAGTCAGTTTTCCTGACTCCAGCCGTCCTGGAACCTATATTTTCAGGGCCCTGACAACATCTAGCAACTTGTCCTCCAAGTCCTTAGTAGGCGCAAGGCACCACAATAAGCTGGTTCAGGTGAAACACTGACACCACCTTAGGGAGAGAACTGGGGACGAGTCCGCAGCTCTGCCCTGTCCGAATGGACAAACAGATATGGGCTTTTTTGAGAAAAAAAACACCAATTTGACACTCGCCTGGCCCAGGCCAGGGCCAAGAGCATGGTCACTTTTCATGTGAGATGCTTCAAATCCACAGATTTGACTGGTTTTAAACCAATGTGATTTGAGGAATCCCAGAACTACGTTGAGATCCCACAGTGCCACTGGAGGCACAAAAGGGGGTTGTATATGCAATACTCCCTTGACAAACTTCTGGACTTCAGGAACTGAAGCCAATTCTTTCTGGAAGAAAATCGACAGGGCCGAAATTTGAACCTTAATGGACCCCAATTTGAGGCCCATAGACACTCCTGTTTGCAGGAAATGCAGGAATCGACCGAGTTGAAATTTCTTCGTGGGGCCTTCCTGGCCTCACACCACGCAACATATTTTCGCCCCATGTGGTGATAATGTTGTGCGGTCACCTCCTTCCTGGCTTTGACCAGGGTAGGAATGACCTCTTCCGGAATGCCTTTTTCCCTTAGGATCCGGCGTTCCACCGCCATGCCGTCAAACGCAGCTGCGGTAAATCTTGGAACAGACATGGTACTTGCTGAAGCAAGTCCCTTCTTAGCGGCAGAGGCCATAAGTCCTTTGTGAGCATCTCTTGAAGTTCCGGGTACCAAGTCCTTCTTGGCCAATCCGGAGCCATGAGTATAGTTCTTACTCCTCTACGTCTTATAATCCTCAGTACCTTAGGTATGAGAAGCAGAGGAGGGAACACATACACCGACTGGTACACCCACGGTGTTACCAGAACGTCCACAGCTATTGCCTGAGGGTCTCTTGACCTGGCGCAATACCTGTCCCGTTTTTTGTTCAGACGGGACGCCATCATGTCCACCTTTGGTATTTCCCAACGGTTCACAATCATGTGGAAAACTTCCCGATGAAGTTTCCACTCTCCCGGGTGGAGGTCGTGCCTGCTGAGGAAGTCTGCTTCCCAGTTTCCATTCCCGGAATGAAACACTGCTGACAGTGCTATCACATGATTTTCCGCCCAGCGAAAAGTCCTTGCAGTTTTTGCCATTGCCCTCCTGCTTCTTGTGCCGCCCTGTCTGTTTACGTGGGCGACTGCCGTGATGTTTTTCCCACTGGATCAATACCGGCTGACCTTGAAGCAGAGGTCTTGCTAAGCTTAGAGCATTATAAAATTACCCTTAGCTCCAGTATATTTATGTGGAGAAAAATCTCCAGACTTGATCACACTCCCTGGAAATTTTTTCCTTGTGTGACTGCTCCCCAGCCTCTCGGGCTGGCCTCCGTGGTCACCAGCATCCAATCCTGAATGCCGAATCTGCGGCCCTCTAGAAGATGAGCACTCTGTAACCACCACAGGAGAGACACCCTTGTCCTTGGATATAGGGTTATCCGCTGATGCATCTGAAGATGCGATCCGGACCATTTGTCCAGCAGATCCCACTGAAAAGTTCTTGCGTGAAATCTGCCGAATGGAATTGCTTCGTAGGAAGCCTCTTTTCCTGGTTTTAGGAGGTTCCTGACTAGCTCGGATAACTCCCTGGCTTTCTCTTCCGGGAGAAACACCTTTTTCTGGACTGTGTCCAGAATCATCCCTAGGCACAGCAGACGTGTCGTCGGGAACAGCTGCGATTTTGGAATATTTAGAATCCACCCGTGCTGTTGTAGCAGTATCCGAGATAGTGCTACTCCGACCTCCAACTGTTCCCTGGACTTTGCCCTTATCAGGAGATCGTCCAAGTAAGGGATAATTAAGACGCCTTTTCTTTGAAGAAGAATCATCATTTCGGCCATTACCTTGGTAAAGACCCGGGGTGCCGTGGACAATCCAAACGGCAGCGTCTGAAACTGATAGTGACAGTTCTGTACCATGAACCTGAAGTACCCTTAGTGAGAAGGGCAAATTTGGGACATGGAGGTAAGCATCCCTGATGTCCCGGGACACTATATAGTCCCCTTCTTCCTGGTTCGTTATCACTGCTCTGAGTGACTCCATCTTGATTTGAACCTTTGTAAGTGTTCAAATTTTTTTAGATTTAGAATAGGTCTCACCTAGCCTTCTGGCTTCAGTACCACAATATAGTGTGGAATAATACCCCTTTCCTTGTTGTAGGAGGGGTAATTTGATTATCACCTGCTGGGAATACAGCTTGTGAATTGTTTCCCATACTGCCTCCTTGTCGGAGGGAGACCTTGGTAAAGCAGACTTCAGGAGCCTGCGAGGGGGAAACATCTCGACATTCCAATCTGTACCCCTGGGATACTACTTGTAGGATCCAGGGGTCCTGTACGGTCCCAGCGTCATGCTGAGAGCTTGGCAGAAGCGGTGGAAGGCTTCTGTTCCTGGGAATGGGCTGCCTGCTGCAGTCTTCTTCCCTTTCCTCTATCCCTGGGCAGATATGACTCTTATAGGGACGAAAGGACTGAGGCTGAAAAGACGGTGTCTTTTTCTGCAGAGATGTGACTTAGGGTAAAAACGGTGGATTTTCCAGCAGTTGCCGTGGCCACCAGGTCCGATGGACCGACCCCAAATAACTCCTCTTCCTTTATACGGAAATACACCTTTGTGCCGTTTGGAATCTGTATCACCTGACCACTGTCGTGTCCATAAACATCTTGTGGCAGATATGGACATCGCACTTACTCTTGATGCCAGAGTGCAAATATCCCTCTGTGCATCTCGTATATATAGAAATGCATCCTTTAAATGCTCTATAGTCAATAAAATACTGTCCCTGTCAAGGGTATCAATATTTTTAGTCAGGGAATCCGACCAAGCCACCCCAGCTCTGCACATCCAGGCTGAGGCGATCGCTGGTCGCAGTATAACACCAGTATGTGTGTATATACTTTTTATGATATTTTCCAGCCTCCTGTCAGCTGGCTCCTTGAGGACGGCCCTATCTATAGACGGTACCGCCACTTGTTTTGATAAGCGTGTGAGCGCCTTATCCACCCTAAGGGGTGTTTCCCAACGCGCCCTAACTTCTGGCGGGAAAGGGTATACCGCCAATAATTTTCTATCGGGGGGAACCCACGCATCATCACACACTTCCTTTAATTTATCTGATTCAGGAAAAACTACAGGTAGTTTTTTCACATCCCACATAATACCCTCTTTTGTGGTACTTGTAGTATCAGAAATATGTAACACCTCCTTCATTGCCCTTAACATGTAACGTGTGGCCCTAAAGGGAAATACGTTTGTTTCTTCACCGTCGACACTGAAATCAGTGTCCGTGTCTGTGTCTGTCGACCGACTGAGGTAAAAGGACGTTTTAACGCCCCTGACGGTGTTTGAGACGCCTGGACAGGTACTAATTTGTTTGCCAGCCGTCTCATGTCGCCAACCGACCTTGCAGCGTGTTGACATTATCACGTAATTCCATAAATAAGCCATCCATTCCGGTGTCGACTCCCTAGAGAGTGACATCACCATTACAGGCAATTTGCTCCGCCTCCTCACCAACATCGTCCTCATACATGTCGACACACACGTACCGACATATAGCACACACACACAGGGAATGCTCTGATAGAGGACAGGACCCCACTAGCCCCTTGGGGAGACAGAGGGAGAGTTTGCCAGCACACACCAAAGCGCTATATTTTACAGGGATAGCCTTATAATAAGTGCTCCCTTATAGCTGCTTTTATAAAATCACAATTTCGCCAAATTTTGCCCCCCCTCTCTTGATTTAACCCTGTTTCTGTAGTGCAGTGCAGGGGAGAGCCTGGGAGCCTTCCTGACCAGCGGAACTGTGTGAGGAAATGGCGCTGTGTGCTGAGGAGATAGGCCCCGCCCCTTTTTCGGCGGGCTCGTCTCCCGCTCTTTAACGGATTCTGGCAGGGGTTAAATATCTCCATATAGCCCCCGGAGGCTATATGTGAGGTATTTTATGCCAAAAAATAGGTTTACATTGCTTCCCAGGGCGCCCCCCCCCAGCGCCCTGCACCCTCAGTGACTGCCGTGTGAAGTGTGCTGAGAGCAATGGCGCACAGCTGCAGTGCTGTGCGCTACCTTAAGAAGACTGAGGAGTCTTCTGCCGCCGATTCTGGACCTTCTTCTCTTTTCAGCATCTGCAAGGGGGCCGGCGGCGAGGCTCCGGTGACCATCCAGGCTGTACCTGTGATCGTCCCTCTGGAGCTAATGTCCAGTAGCCAAGGAAGCCAATCCATCCTGCACGCAGGTGAGTTCACTTCTTCTCCCCTAAGTCCCTCGATGCAGTGATCCTGTTGCCAGCAGGACTCACTGTAAAATAAAAAACCTAAGCTAAACTTTTCTAAGCAGCTCTTTAGGAGAGCCACCTAGATTGCACCCTTCTCGGCCGGGCACAAAAACCTAACTGAGGCTTGGAGGAGGGTCATAGGGGGAGGAGCCAGTGCACACCACCTGATCCTAAAGCTTTACTTTTTGTGCCCTGTCTCCTGCGGAGCCGCTATTCCCCATGGTCCTTTCAGGAACCCCAGCATCCACTAGGACGATAGAGAAATGGCGGTGGACCGCCTGACAGCACAGCCTGGGGTCAACCTTAGTTTGATGCGGAGGCAGCCTGACACATGCTGGGCGGCCTTGACCTATGCTCCAGCATGTGAGGAGATGGACGGAGATCCTGATGCTTATGCAGCAACCGGTGTCTATCTCTGAGTACGGTCCTTAATCCTGGACACATCTGAGACAACTGCAATGTGTAGCAGCCAAGCCTATCTGTATATTTGGCATTATGCTTTTGTTACAGCCAATCTGAAAACACGCAAGTGGCGGTATTTCCTGGAAAGATGATGTGGTCTTGTTTTCAAATCTGAACTTGGCAGCAATATCTGCCAAAAACAAGCCACTCATCTCACCAAGCATAGCAATAAAGTAATATTGTCCTCATAAGATTATTATTCATTTTATTTTATTCCTTCATCAACACATAATGATTGCTTTCACTAAAAGAGTATGTGGAGAATTCACTTTCTAATTTACTAAATGATGCGATTTTCTGAAGTTTTTTTTTGTGGTTTGGCCATTTGTAAACCATCGGGCATCACTGATGGCATTTAATCCACCGTCCAATTTGTGGAAAAGTAAATCAGTTTTGACTATGTATCTTTTATTGTTCTGCCTGAGGTACTTCTGTACTATTGTTTTTCCTGAAAACACTGCAATCCAAGAATAAGATTTTGCCAAGCAAAATTTGATTCACCATGTAGTATGCAAATTTTTTATTTTATTTTACTGTACACTGTACATATTTCACACTATAGTTGGTGCCCCCTATTTTATCTCTAACCAGTCTTGTGATATTACGGGTCATATTTAATAATGGGTGATATTCTTGTTATCACTTGTTACGGATGTTAAATGGTGTTCTAGCCAATCAGCTCCTGTCATTTTTCAAACACATGACAGTTAGGCGCTGATAGGCTAGAGTACCATTTATCATTCGTAGCGAATGCCAACAAGAAAATCTGCCCCTAAACCTGAAATAAAGGTAAGTCAGACCTTGTACCACCTTTAAAGTGTCCTTGTAATCAAAGAAATGCAAGTGAAAACAACTTGTTTGTTTTCGGATGAGCAAGTCAAAGTAATGGGTTGCGGGGCGCGGCATGGCCACCATCCAGAGTTAATACGGGCAGTGATGGAGATAATCCCCCATACAACTGCTCCATGTCCCCCCACAGCCCTTCTCCACATGCCTCCAGGGCCATACTCCACCCTGCACCCGGCTCCATCCTATACAGTGTGGGGTTAGTTACTTATGGTGTTAAATCTAAAACAAAATATTGGGAGCCAGCACAGCTCATCACCCAAGGGGCATTGGTGTAATTCTGGCGAGTATAGCTGTTATTTTAGGCAGCAATCATTTAAAGGAGAAACCAACCATTGCAACAATCTGGTATTTCCATAATGTTATGTGGACTTTTTCTATTCACTGTTACACAGATTCTAGATTTTTTTTATACAGAATGCTTGAGAGTTCTGGATAAGGGTTTTTCTCCCCTATTTTGGTGACCACTGCTAAAAACTGGTAAAATCCTTTTCCCTATGCTGTACCCTGCATTACTTCATTACATTACAATCATCTTTCTTTACACTGATAGTAGCAAATAGCGCCCAGTGATCATAGCTGTGCATATAACTTCATCACTCTGTAGCAGTAGTTTCTTCTTTCCCTGGCTGACATGATAGGTAGGGCCTGATCCTGAAATGCACGCATGACCAATGTCAGACGCAAAGGAGCGGGTTTATCTTCTGCACATGCGTCGATGTTGTATTGCTCATGCGTTCAGATAGTCAGAGTTGTGACTGAGGCATATAGCAGATACAGGGTCTCAGAAATGTCTTGGGCGTTCCTGGAAGGTGGCTTAGCAGACACATGGAGAGGACACTTCTTATGGGCATGTTATGGGAGGGTTGCAGGCATGCAACTGAAAGTGGTTGTATACAGAGATCATCAACTGCTCACATAGAAGAACACTGAGTCGGGGAAACAATTCGGTATTTCAGTGTCTACAGATGCTGATAGTGGCGTCTCGGTCCTCAAACAGTCTGATGCACAGATGTACACCAGGGAATGACTCTGTAGCAGCATCTGCAGAAAATCACAGATGGACAAAACGCCAAAAGACACAGACAAGGATGTGCCTCAGTCTCCGTATATAATTTTCAAGACTTCTAACGTCAGGCGTATAACTTTCCAGTCTTCAACTACTGCTGAACGATGGGCCATATTCATGTTTGTATGCAAATGCAAGTGTAATTTTCTAGGCTACAGAACTGCTAATGTTAGCAAGTTAAGCTGCGCCCTGACATGAAAGAGATGCCCACCACAGCCATCGTAATCTCATTTGCAACTGCGTACACATTCGTGACCTACAGTATATTCATAAATTAGGGTGAAAGGGTTGGTCTATGGCTATGCAGACTGGATACAGCAGTCGTTACACAAGTGCTATGTTTTTTCACATACAAGCTCACAGCCATCAGTAGATACACTCCTAGAAAACGGCCATGCGTTCTCCCAACCACTCCCCGTTAACTCCCCATTATCACCTTCAGTCACTTTTCCATGAAATCCTTATTGCGAGCGGGATCACAGCGGCACCTTCACGCATGTGCATTGTGTGTATCCTTTATTTATATGGCGCCACAAGGAATCCACAACGCCCAATTAAAGAGTGCATAAACAAAATAAGCAAAACAAGAAAACAGTCAGTTACAGTTCAAGACAATATAGGCCAAGTACAAGGTATATAAACATAGCTGCATCAGCAGACGACACTGAAATAAGTATCAGGGTGGCAGAAAACCGAGGGATTTGGTGCCGTAGAAGGGAGTATGGAGTAGAAGAAGATAGTTAAGTAAGAGAAGGAAAAGCGCATGAGGGAAGAGGGCCCTGCTCGCGAGAGCTTACATTCTGAATCAGTAATAACATCCCTGACATGTGCAATCAACTTTTGAAACAAAATGTTATTAATTATTTAGCCATTTTATTAAACTACGCTTTTAAGCACATTCATCTTTGACATATAGTGGCTATTCTTTACGTAATGAGACTTTAGAAATTTGTTATAGCGTGTCAATGACCAAAAGAATCCCAATAATTATTATTTCATACTATTGTGCTGCTATCCCTTAATAACTACACACTTTTAATTCTCTACAAGTAAATTATGTCTGATAGTGTACAGTAAATGTAGGTCTTGGCTGTTGTCAGACCTTTGTGTGCCTTTAATCCAGTAATATAGAGAATGACAAGCAATCACTGTCACAAAACCATGAGGACACTGGCTGGATAAGCATTGTTGTGATGCCCCCTGATGAATGGGTACAAAGTATCCTTTGCCATGTGGTGACACTATGCCAGGACACGAGAAAGTTTGGGCGAAGCTGTTCTCGCCCTCATTAGGAGATATGAAATAAACACAACACATAAAGACAACATCCAATGTGACACAGACTGTCACCGACTGGAGAATTATTCCAAAACTGCTTCCAGCAAGATACAGCCTCAAAGGTGAACCTTAAGAACATAACATGCTGTGCTTCAATCAAAAAGGACCAGTCACCATCCAATACAGTTTTTAAATGTGTGTTATAGTGACCAATGCCCGAGAACATGTATTCATCTGACTCTGTGCCCACTGCACCCAGTGTCACTGCAGTTATAAGGCAAGAAGACGTAAACGTGTAAAAGGTGTATGGTAAATTGGTGGTGTTTCTTTATGGACAGTGATTTAGCTGTATCTACTGTATGCAGTGGCATATTAGAAAAACGAATGTCTGCTTTATATACAGTAAGATGTTAAAAACAGGGGCGACAGAGAAAATGAAAAGGGGTCCTGAATTACAACATTAAATCAACATATAAAATGACTGAATAGAAATACAAAAACCGTTTGAGCAGATAGAATTAAGGGGTTACATTCATCCTGATCATCATCATCATCATCATCATCATCAGGATGGAGCCACCATAATGCGAAACCTCTCCGCCCCTCTGAAATCCCCAAGCGAATGTTTTATTAGGCTGCAGTATAATTTGAATCAACCTCAGCCATTCTGATATGAACGGGGAAGGTTAGTGTTAAACGAAACAAAAAGGTTTGACATATTTACTGTTAACTTGGCTTTAGACACATCTGTGCAAAAACTTTATTAGACTTAGAAAAAAATAAAACTACACAGCTTACATACAAACTCTGCACGCACTAAGCATCCACAGGGAGGAACACACTCTACAACGGTTTATGTTTTGAAGATCATATAGGAACAGCATGAGCCTGTCCATATACGGAAAGTGGTCATGCTGGCAACAAGGACAGCCAATAGGCACGGATAGCGATATGTTGGTTTGAAGAACGTCAAAGACATAGAGGATATTTATCAAAGCTTGTTGAGAGATAAAGTGAAGTGACATTATGTACCAACCAATCAGCTCCTGACATTTTCAAGCACAGCATGTAACATTACAGTAGCTGATTGTTTGGTACTTTATTGGGTGTATTCAATTGATGTCGGATCCTTTCCGACGGAAAGGATCCAACATTTGGAGTATTCAATTTACCAGCCACCGTTCCAGACATTGCCAATCCAACTTTTTTTAAAAATAGGATTGACATTGTCGGAAACAGGGCTAAAACCTGTTGGATTTGCCCGCGATTCCGACAGAACACATGGATCCACGGCTATTCCGACGATCAACGTGTTTTCCTACAAGTCGGAATTGCCGATGTTTCGGAAAAATGGCAGGAGGATTGAATAGGTCGAATCATGATTCGACCTTAAAAATTCAGAAACTGCCGTCTTTCCGACAAGATGGCAGTTCAGACTACAGCTGAATACTGCCCTATATCTCCAAGCTTTGATTAATACCCCTGTGGTTATGTATGACTTAACAAGTTTCCTAATATTAAGGTAAAAAGTTACTAAACAAATGACTTATGGGCCTAATTTTATTATTATGGTAAAAACACATAACAGAAATATTCCACAGGTCCAGAGATGAGTTTAGGCTTTCATTGAGTGCTCATATGTAGAAAGATGTGTGTCAGCTGTGCATCCATAAAAATATGACTCAATAAAACATAATTAAAATTACCCTGGCCTTTTCTTAATTTGGCTTTGAGCTGCTCAGCGCTTCTTTAGCAGCGTGTCCACCCTTATTTTGAAGCAACATGGAGCTCACCGATGCGCACAGAGTTACAAAGACCCTGTCTACACCATGTCCCAAAGGGAGCACTGAGAGGGGGAAGGGTCTGGCCTGTGCTTCCCAGCATGGCCTGTGTACACTCATTGTGACCTCTGACCCCCTGTCAATGAAACCATCCATGTGAAATAATAGAGATGGGCCCCATTCAGAAGACAAGCAAGGGGGGAGTTGCCTGGCGCTTGGGGTGGGACTGGAAGTTTCACACAAACTGCTAGCCTGGTTTCACAGCAAAAGAACTTCACTATTTTACAGGTTCACAACTAGTTGTGGAAAACACATTTTATTCATAATGTGTTCTGCACAGGAGTTGGGATTTCATAGCTTTCCTCTTATCTTGTGATCATCATCTCACATCTCGTGACCCAACTGAGTTATTTCAATGTATTAAATTAATTCCTCAATATTAAACTATTCACTTTGGTTGCAGCAGTAAGCAGTTTAATTACTTATCTATGTTATATTTTCATCTAATGTATATAACTGCTGTGTTTTTTTTATTGGACAGAAGTGGTCACACAAATTACATACAGTGCACCCGGAAAGTATTCACAGCACTTCACTTTTTCCACATTTTGTTATGTTACAGCCTTATTCCAAATTGGAATAAATAATTTTTTTCCCTTCAAATTCTACACACAATACCCCATAATGACAACGTGAAATTTTCCCCCGCGATTTTTTTAAAATGTATTACAAATAAAAAACTAAGAAATCACATGTATAGAAGTATTCACAGCCTTTGCTCAATACTTTGTTGATGCACCTTTGGCAGCAATTACAGCCTCAAGCCTTTCTGAATATGATGCCACAAGCTTGGCACACCTATCTTTGGGCAGTTTCGCCCATTCCTCTTTGCAGCACCTCTCAAGCTCCATCGGGTTGTATGGGAAGCGTCTGTGCACAGCCATTTTCAGATCTCTCCAGAGATATTCAATCGGATTCAAGTCTGGGCTCTGACTGGGCCACTCAAGGATATTCAGAGTTGTCCTGAAGCCACTCCTTGGATATCTTGGCTGTGTGCTTAGGGTCACTGGCCTGCTGAAAGATGAACCGTCGCCACAGTCTAAGGTCAGGAGCACTCTGGAGCAGGTTTTCATCCAGGATGTCTCTGTACATTGCTGCATTCATCTTTTCCTCTATCCTGACTAGTCTCCCAGTTCCTGCCGCTGAAAGACATCCCCATAGCATGACGCTGCCACCACCATGCTTCACTGTAGGGATAGTATTGGCCTGGTGATGAGCGGTGCCTGGTTTCCTCCAAACATGACACCTGGAATTCACGCCAAAGAGTTCAATCTTTGTCTCATCAGACCAGAGAATTTTGTTTCTCATGGCCTGAGAGACCTTCAGGTGCATTTTGGCAAACTACAGGTGGCCTGCCATGTTCTTTTTACTAAGGAGTGGCTTTCGTCTGGCCACTCTACCATACAGGCCTGATTGGTGGATTGCTGCAGGGATGGTTGTCCTTCTCTCCACAGAGGAATGCTGTAGCTCTGACAGAGTGATCATCGGGTTCTTAGTCACCTCCCTGACTAGGGCCCTTCTCCCCCGATCACTAATTTTAGACGGCTGGCCAGCTCTGGGAAGAGTCCTGGTGGTTCCGAACTTCTTCCATTTACAGATGATGGAGGCCACTGTGCTCATTGGGACCTTCAAAGCAGCAGATATTTTTTCTGTACCCTTCCCCAGATTTGTGCCTCCAGCCAATCCTGTCTCGGAGATCTACAGACAATTCCTTTGACTTCATGCTTGGTTTGTGCTCAGACATGCACTGTCAAGTGTGGAACCTTATGTAGACAGGTGTGCGCCTTTCCAAACATGTCCAAGCAACTGAAATTACCACAGGTGGAATCCAATTAAGCTGTAGGAACAGCTCAAGGATGATCAGTGGAAACAGGATGCACCTGAGCTCAATTTTGAGCTTCATGGCAAAGGCTGTGAATACTTATGTACATGTGATTTCTTAGTTTTTTATTTTTAATAAATTTGCAAAATTCTCAAAAAAACTTTTTTCACGTTGTCATAATGGGGTATTGTGTGTAGAATTTTGAGGGAAAAAATAGGATTTTAATACCTACCGGTAAATCCTTTTCTCCTAGTCCGTAGAGGATGCTGGGGACTCCAAAAGGACCATGGGGTATAGACGGGATCCGCAGGAGCTTGGGCACACTATAAAGACTTAAACTGGGTATGAACTGGCTCCTCCCTTTATGCCCCTCCCCCAGACCTCAGTTATAGGAACTGTGCCCAGGAGAGACGGACATTTCGAGAAAAGGATTTTTGTTCAAAACAAAGGGCGGAAACGTACCAGCCCACACCACAACATACCTTACAACTGGAATAGTATAAACCAGATAACCGTATGAATCAAAAACAACAACAGCTGAATAAACTAATACACAGCACATGGGTAAACAAGAACAACCAGAAAACTACAACTGCAAGCAACAGTCCGCACTGGGAAGGGCGCCCAGCATCCTCTACGGAATAGGAGAAAAGGATTTACCGGTAGGTATTAAAATCCTATTTTCTCATACGTCCTAGAGGATGCTGGGGACTACAAAAGGACCATGGGGTCTATACAAAGCTCCAGACCGGGCGGGAGAGTGCGGACGACTCTGCAGCACCGATTGAACAAACATGAGGTCCTCATCAGCCAGGGTATCAAACTTGTAAAACTTAGCAAATGTGTTTGAACCCGACCACGTAGCTGCTCGGCAAAGTTGAAGTGCCGAGACCCCTCGGGCAGCCGCCCAAGAAGAGCCCACCTTCCTAATAGAATGGGCCTTAACCGACTTCTGCAACGGTAACCCAGCCGAAGAATGAGCCTGCTGAATCGTATTACAAATCCAGCGAGCAATAGTTTGTTTAGAAGCAGGATTTCCAATCTTGTTGGAAGCATACAGGACAAACAAAGCTTCTGTTTTCCTGGTACGAGCCGTTCTGGCGACATAAATTTTCAAAGCCCTGACAACATCCAGAGACTTTGGAACTGCCCCAGCCTCCATAGCCACAGGCACCACAATAGGCTGGTTAATGTGGAACGAAGAAACCACGTTCGGCAGAAATTGTTGACGAGTCCTCAATTCCGCTCTATCCGAATGGAAAATCAAATACGGGCTCTTGTGAGACAAGGCCGCCAACTCTGACACTCGCCTGGCCGATGCCAGAGCCAAAAGCATGACCACATTCCAAGTGAGAAACTTTAACTCAACCTTACGCAAAGGTTCAAACCAGTGAGACATAAGGAACTGCAAGACCACTTCAAGATCCCACGGCGCCACCGGCGGCACAAATGGAGGGTGGATATGCAACACTCCCTTCACAACAGTCTGAACCTCTGGAAGGACGGACAATTCTTTCTGAAAGAAAATAGATAAAGCCGAAATCTGCACTTTTATGGAGCCCAATTTCAGGCCTGCATCTACGCCAGCCTGCAAAAAATGGAGAATCCGACCCAAGTAAAAACACCTCTGCCGGAGCAGCTTTAGTCTCACACCAGGAAACATATTTTCTCCAAATACGGTGATAATGTTTCGCTGTAACCTCCTTCCTAGCTTTAAGGAGAGTGGGGATGACCTCCCCTGGAATACCCTTCCAAGCTAAGATTTGGCGCTCAACTTCCACGCCGTCAACGCAGCCGCGGTAAGTCCGGAAACACACAGGGCCCCTGCAACAACAGGTCCTCTCGGAGAGGAAGCGGCCAGGGATCTTCCACTAGTAATTCTCGAAGATCCGGATACCAGGCCCTCCGTGGCCAATCTGGAACGAAGAGTATCGCCTGAACCCCTGTTCATCAAACGATCCTCAGCACCTTCGGAATGAGAGGAAGCGGAGGGAACACATACACAGACGGAAACACCCATGGAGACACCAGGGCGTCTACTGTGCTGGCCTGGGGGTCCCTCGACCTGGAACAATACCTCGGAAGCTTCTTGATGAGGCGAGACGCCATCATGTCTATTTGAGGAATTCCCCAACGCTTTGTCACTTCTGCAAACACCTCTCGATGAAGAGCCCACTCTCCCGGATGGAGATCGTGTCTGCTGAGGAAGTCTGCTTCCCAGATGTCTACTCCCGGGAGGAATACTGCTGACAGAGGGCTCACGTGCTGTTCCGCCCAGCGTAGGATTCTTGTGGCCTCCTCCATAGCCACCCTGCTCCTTGTTCCGCCTTGGCGGTTTACGTACGCCACTGCTGTTATGTTGTCCGACTGGATTAGGACAGGGCGACCCTGAAGAAGGCTCTTGCTTGCAGCAGGCCGTTGTAAATGGCTCTCAACTCGAGAACATTTATGTGGAGACAAGATTCCTGGCTTGACCATTTTCCCTGGAAACTTCTTCCTAGCGTGACTGCGCCCCAGCCTCAGAGACTTGCATCTGTTGTCAGGAGGACCCAGTCCTGGATTCCAAATCGGCGTCCCTCTAGAAGGTGAGAGCCTTGCAGCCACCACAGGAGAGAAATCCTGGCTCTGGAAGAGATAGAGTTATTTTCCGGTGCATGTGCAGGTGAGACCCGGACCATTTTTTCAGCAGATCCCACTGAAACACCCGGGCATGAAACCTGCCAAACGGAATGGCTTTGTAAGCCGCAACCATCTTTCCTAGTACCCGAGTGCATTGATGAATCGACACACTTGTCGGTCTCAGGAGCTCCCTGACCATGGTCTGGATTTCCAGAGCTTTGCCCTCCGGAAGAAACACTCTCTATATCTCCGTGTCCAGGACCATGCCCAGGAAGGGCAGCCGAGTGGCCGGGCTCAACTGAGACTTTGGCAAATTTAGTATCCAACCGTGATGCCGCAGAACAGACAGGGAGAGATCCACATTTCTTAACAACTGCTCCTTCGACCTCGCCTTTATCAGGAGATCGTCCAAGTACGGGATAATTGTGACCCCTTGCCTGCGCAGAAGGACCATCATCTCCGCCATTACCTTGGTGAAAACCCTTGGGGCCGTGGACAGCCCAAATGGCAACGCCTGAAATTGGTAATGACAATCCTGTACCACGAACCTCAGGAAGGCCTGATGAGGAGGGAATATCGGGATCTGTAAGTAAGCATCCTTTATGTCGACTGACACCATACAATCTCCCCCTTCGAGACTGGAGATCACCGCTCGAAGAGACTCCATCTTGAACTTGGAAGTCTTCAAGTATGGATTGAGGGATTTTAGGTTCAGAATCGGTCTGACCGAACCGTCCGGCTTCGTCACCACAAAGAGGCTCGAATAGAACCCTTTTCCCCGATCCGACGGCGGAACCGGTACCACGACCCTCTGTTGACACAACTTTTGTATTGCATCTCTTACGACCTCTCTTTCGGGAAGAGAAGTTGGCAAGGCCGACACGAAAAACCGGTTGGGGGGCATCTCCTGAAACTCCAGTCTGTACCCTTGGGACACTATGTCTAAGACCCAAGGATCCAGAGCCGAACGAAGCCAGACCTGACTGAAGAATCGGAGACGGCCCCCCACCGGTAGGGACTCCCCCAGGGGAGCCCCAGCGTCATGTGGTGGACTTGGTAGAGGCAGGGGAGGACTTTTGTTCCTGGGTGCCTGATACTGCAGGCGACTTTCGTCCCCTACCTCTACCCTTTGAAGCGAGGAAGGACGAGCCCTTACCTCTTTTGTATTTATTAGGCCGAAAGGACTGCATCTGTTGATGGGGTGCCTTCTTCTGTTGTGTGGGAATATAAGGAAGAAAAGATGACTTACCCGCCGTAGCGGTCGACACCAGGTCAGCCAGGCCTTCACCGAACAAGACACTACCTTTAAAAGGAAGAGCTTCCATATTCTTCTTGGAGTCGGCATCAGCATTCCATTGGTGAATCCACAACGCCCTCCTGGCCGAAATCGCTATGGCATTGGCTCTTGATCCCAAGAGACCAACATCCCTTGCCGCATCCTTTAGGTAATCTGCAGCGTCCTTAATATAACCAAGAGTCAGAAGAATATTATCTTTATCAAGAGCATCCATATCAGAAGCCAAATTCTCAGCCCACAGCAATAGCACTACTCACCCATACTGACGCCACAGCAAGTCTGAGCAGTGCACCAGTATTGACGAAAATGGACTTCAAAGTCATCTCCAGCTTACGATCCGCCGGATCCTTGAGGGAAGCCGTGTCAGGAGACGGAAGAGCCACCTTCTTGGACAATCGGGATAGGGCCTTGTCCACATTCAGAGACGACTCCCATTTTTCCCTATCATCAGAGGGAAAAGGATATGCCATCAAAATTCGCTTGGGAATCTGCCACCTTTTTTCCGGCGACTCCCCAGCCTTTTCATAAAGTGCATTCATTTCATGAGAGGGGGGAAATTTTACTTCAGGTCTTTTCCCCTTAAATAAACAGACTCTAGTGTCAGGAACAGTAGGTTCCTCAGATATACATAAAACATCTTTAATGGCTATAATCATGTACTGAATACTCTTGACAACCCGTGGATGCAAAGAAGCCTCATTTAAATCGACATCGGAGTCAGAGTCCGTGTCGGTACCTGTATCTGCCATCTGGTTAAAAGCACACTTTTGAGACCCTGAGACTGTCTGTACCTGAGACAATGCGTCCTCCACCGACTGTCTCCATGTTTGAGTCTGAGAATCAGATTTATCCAGTCTTTGACAATAAAGCCACATTTGTATTCAGCATAGTCATCCAATCAGCCGTCGGCTGTGCCGACAGACACATACTTAAATCTTTTTCTGCAGCCCCCATAACCTTCTCCGGGGAGGAACGCCCAGGCTCATGCCGACACCACTTGCCGACACACTCACACAGTCCAGAAACCCAGGGACCGACCCACAGAGAAGCCCTTAGGGAGAACACAGAGAGAGTATGCCAGCTCACACCCCCAGCGCCCATACACTAACCAAAGCCAGTAATATGCTCAGCGCCGGCAATATAATTTGAAAAACACCAATTTTATGTGCCCCCCCCCCCCCGTTTTTCCTCCCCGTGTACTTGCGTGAGCTAGGAGGACCAGACAGCGTCTCTGCAGCGCTGTAGAGATAGGAGAAAATGGCGCTGGTGAGCAATGTGCGACTAAGCCCCGCCCCCTTCCCGGCGCTGTAGCCCGCTAAAATTTTAATCTTTAACCTGGCGGGGATACTCTATACAGTGATCGGACACTGTATAGCCTTTTATTATGCCAGCCAAACCTCAGTAACTGCTGCCCAGGGCGCTCCCCCCTAGCGCCCTGCACCCTGTTAGTGCCGTTGGTGAAGTGTGGGGGAGCATGGAGCGCAGCGCTACCGCTGCGCTGTACCTCCGTTACTGAAGTCTTCTGCCGTCACTGAAGTCTTCGGTTATTCTAATACTCACCCGGCTTCTTTCTTCTAGCTTCTGTGAAGGGGGTGACGGCGCGGCTCCGGGAACAAGCAGCTAGGCGCACCAAGTGATCGAACCCTCTGGAGCTAATGGTGTCCAGTAGCCTAAGAAGCAGTGCCCTTGAACTAAGAACAAGTAGGTCTGACTTCTCTCCCCTCAGTCCCATGCTGCAGGGAGCCTGTAGCCAGCAGGTCTCCCTGAAAATAAAAAACCTAACATAAAGTATTTTAGAGAAACTCTGTAGAGCTCCCCTAGTGTGTGTCCAGTTACTCCTGGGCACAAAGTCTAACTGAGGTCTGGGGGAGGGGCATAGAGGGTGGAGCCAGTTCACACCCAGTTTAAGTCTTTATAGTGTGCCCAAGCTCCTGCGGATCCCGTCTATACCCCATGGTCCTTTTGGAGTCCCCAGCATCCTCTAGGACGTATGAAAAAAATTAATTTATTCCATTTTGGAATAAGGCTTTAACATAACAAAATGTGGAAAAAGTGAAGTGCTGTTAATACTTTCTAGATGTCCTGTACAGTATGTAACCCTATGATAGCCTGTGGATGGTGGTGGTGAATTCCTCCATTACACCTACGTCTGTAGTAGTACTCTCCGGTCATCCACTTTGCTGCAGCCCAGTCTCTCTCACCCCAGGCTTCTGTGAGTGAACAGCAGGCATATATCCCTACACATGCAAGCTTAATAACAGTACATGCAGATACAGAAGGTGTCACAGTGCTGTATAGGTACCACTGATGGCATGAATAAATTATGACAATAAATTAATTAGGTCTTTTACAAGTTACATGTTACGCTCCAGCAGAGTCACTTAGATAGGCAGTAATGTAACTTGGTAGAAGAACTGGCACTCTCTACACAGTCCTACTAGCATAGTCACATTCCCCAGGTACCTTCTTCACTTCCATTGGTTCCTGTCAATGTACAAGCTGAGGCCCCGGTGTCTCTCTGAGTGAGCACCCATGTCATGTCAGTTCAGGTACAGGATAGGTATCCGCATTCTACACTAACTATGCTTTCGGCAGTACCATTCGTGGCAGTCTGCCAAAAACACTCCTGACCGAACACTGCTTAAGAGCATATATCAGCACTGATTTTGGACAGACATCATCTTCTCTTATGTGTCTAAGCATTGAGGTTTCCCCACAGACTTCTCCTTAGCAAGGACAAGTTCATCTGAAGTTGCTCTATAACCAGTATATCTTTGTAGTTAAGGCTCTGGAATAACATATCTTGTGGCTGTTTCTTGATCTAGAGAACTTTGCTTGTGTCACAGCTCCTTTTCCGCTCTGAGGAAACTTATTTTCTCCTTGGGGGGAATCCCATCTGATCAATGGTTGAACTGCTAGCGCTGACCATCCACACGTAGAGGACCACTAGGCTCACCACAACAGCAAGGCTAAAAAAAAAAAAATCTCCCAATACATTTCACCGGTCAGTCCTCTAAGGGGGCTTAAGGAGGTATCAGGTATTTGCATTGGGGCCTATGTGAACTGTACTTGTGTCTTGCAAAATAATGGGGAGATGAACATACTCAGACTATCTTGTGCATTTCTGTAATGTGCATGACCGGGTTCCTAGTGTGGGCAACTACGGGTAGTGCAGAGCCATACACATGTCAGTTGCATTTCCACTTGGGAGTGAAGGGATATAAATGGGCATTCTCTAAAAAGCAATGTGCAGTGAGTTACCTGCTATACAGTGCTGATGTCACATAAATGGGTCTGTTTGTATTTGGAGTGCTAGGAGCAGGACTAGTGGTGGTGTGCAGGACACAAGGTGGCTTAATAAAGTTCCTTTGCATATGTAAAAACTATAGCAGGTAACTGTTAAAGAACAAGGGAGTCTATAATGCGTTGGTAGTGCTTATACGGTTCAATGGAACTAGTTTGGCATTAGCCGAATGCTGGACCATACTTGAACCAGTTGACCAAACAGGTGTATATCTGGAGACTGGACCAAACTGCGCCAGAGAACTGTAACAGTATATAGCTACACACAGACTGGAAAAATCATTCGATTGTGAGTGAGTTGCGAACGGATTTGCAGCTGCCCGCTGTCTGGTGGAATTTTCGCATGGCGTACACATGCATTCGCACACTTGCACGGGGTGGGTTTTCACTCTACCTGGGCAGCGACTTTCTGATTGCAGACCTCTGCAAATTTGCAGCACAGCGATCTGGTCTGAATTAGGCCCTTTAGTCCTTAGTAATCTAAATGATTGATAAGTGTATATTGAGGGACTACCGTGTTTCCCCGATAATAAGCCCTACCCCGAAAATAAGCCCTACCCTTGCTTTTGGAAACTGGTCCAAAATAAGCCCTACCCCAAAAATAAGCCCTATCAAAATTCCCATTACCCGAGTCCGTGCACTAAATTCAATGCCCCCAGCTCCACCCCCGCTAACCCCCTTCACCGCCGCCCTGCTTGAGGGATGCTGTACAGTACTGTATCAGCCGTTGAAGACTCCAGCTCCCAGTCCCAGGGATGCATTGCGCCCTGCACATGATGTCACTGCGCACATCACGCGGCTTCTGTACACGACGGGAGCGGAGTAGCAGTGGTGCCGGCGGAAAGCAAGTAGAAGAACTGGAAAGTGCTGTAGGTGAGCAGCAGGACTGGGGGCATGGTGGCTGTAAGGGGGCATGGTGGCTGTAAAAGGTGGACTGGGGGCTGTAAAAGTAGGACTGGGGGCATGGTGGCTGTAAAATAAGCCCTACCCCGAAAATAAGCCCTATGGTGTTTTTTTGTTGGAGAAAAAAAAATAAGACAGTGTCTTATTATCGGGGAAACACGGTAGTAGTTTCATTTTACTTTACAGATAATCAGGCACTATCAGTAAAGATACTACAGCCTAAGAATTATCACACTGTATGGTATCTGATTTGTGGTCAATGCTTCAGCTTTGTTATTGAAATAGAGCATATACAGCCTAGATAATGAAGCTTTAGTGTTAGAAATATGAGCAATAATAGGATTTTAATTACCTACCGGTAAATCCTTTTCTCGTAGTACGTAGAAGATGCTGGGGTCCACATTAGTACCATGGGGTATAGACGGGTCCACTAGGAGCCACTGGCACTTTAAGAGTTTGAGCGTGTGGGCTGGCTCCTCCCTCTATGCCCCTCCTACCAGACTCAGTCTAGAAACTGTGCCCGAGGAGACGGACAACTTCGAGAGAAGGATTTTACACAGATTGTGGCGAGATTCACACCAGCTCACACACAGGGCAAACCAAGCTAACTAGCTTGAAACATCAGCAACGGCTGAACAAAATTACTTACCAAGTAACCAAACAGTACTTAACCAAGAACTAAGCAGTACTGAACTAAGTAACCACTGCAGGATCACGAAGCGCTGGGTGGGCGCCCAGCATCCTCTACGGACTACGAGAAAAGGATTTACCGGTAGGTAATTAAAATCCTATTTTCTCTTCGGTCCTAAAGGATGCTGGGGTCCACATTAGTACCATGGGGATGTACCAAAGCTCCCAGAATGGGAGGGAAAGCACGGAGGCTCCTGCAGAACAAATTGACCAAACTTCAGGTCCTCAGCAGCCAAAGTATCGAACTTGTAGAACTTTGCCAACGTGTTCGACCCAGACCAAGTAGCCGCTCAGCAAAGCTGTAAAGCCGACACACCCCGGCCAGCCGCCCTTGAAGAACCCACCTTACGAGTAGAGTGGGCCTTAACAGACGTAGGACACGGCCATCCTGCCATAGAATACGCATGCTGGATAGTGAACCTAATCCAGTGAGAGATAGTCTGCTTAGAAGTAGGACTCCCGAGTTTCTTGGGATCATATAGGACAAACACAGAGCCCGTTTTTCTGTGACGAGCAGTCCTCTTCACATAGGTTTTCAGAGCCCTTACAACATCCAAGGACTTTGATGAAATTGAGAAGACCGCAGCAACTGGCATAACAATAGGTCGGTTGATATGAAATGTCGACACAACCTTCGGAAGGAACTGCTGACGTGTCCGGAGCTCAGCTCTATCTTCATGGAAGATCAAGTAGGGGCTCTTACAAGACAAAGCCCCCAGCTCCGACACACGTCTAGCAGAAGCTAAGGCCAACAAAGTGACAGTCTTCCATGTGAGAAACTTGACTTCAACCTCCTGTAGAGGCTCAAACCAATCCGATTGGAGAAACTGCAGCACCACATTAAGATCCCATGGTGCCATAGGCGGCACAAAGGGAGGCTGGATGTGCAGAACCCCTTTCAAGAAAGTCTGAACCTCAGGGAGGGAAGCCAATTGCTTCTGGAAGTAAATGGATAGGGCCGAAAACTGGACCTTTACGGATCCCAACCTCAGGCCCATATCCACACCTGCTTGCAGGAAGAGGAGAAACCATCCCAGTTAAAACTCCACCGTAGGAAACTTCTTGGACTCCCACCAAGATATATATTTTTTCCAAATACAATGGTAATGTTTAGACATTACTTCTTTCCTAGCCTGTATCAGGGTAGGAATAATCTTGTTCGGAATGCCCTTCCGAGCTAATATCTGGCGTTCAACCTCCATGCCGTCAAACGTAGCCGCGGTAAGTTTTGATAAGCGAACGGCCCCTGCTGCAGCAGGTCCTCCCGAAGAGGAAGAGGCCTCGGCTCTTCTAGCAGTAGATCCAGAAGATCTGCGTACCAAGCCCTTTTTGGCCAGTCCGGAGCAATGAGGATCGCCTGAACTCTTGTTCTCCTTATGAGTGGAGGACACACGTACACCGACTGGAACACCCACGTAGTCACTAGGGCGTCCACCACCACGGCTTGTGGGTCCCTCGACCTAGAACAATACCGCCGAAGCTTCTTGTTGAGACGAGAGGCCATCATGTCTATTTGAGGTACACCCCAAAGATCTGTTACCTCCGTGAACACCTCCGGATGGAGTCCCCACTCTCCTGGATGGAGATCCTGTCTGCTGAGGAAGTCCACTTCCCAGTTGTCTACTCCCGGAATGAAGATTGCTGACAGCACCAACGCGTGTTTTTCTGCCTAGAGGAGGATTCTTGTTACCTCTGACATTGCAGCTCTGCTCTTCGTTCCGCCCTGACGGTTTATGTAAGCTACTGTCGTTAAATTGTCCGACTGCACTTGAATGGCTCGATCCCGCAAAAGATGGGCCGCTTGGAGAAGACCGTTGTAGACGGCTCTTAGTTCCAGAATGTTTATTGGTAGGCCGGCTTCCAGACTGGACCACCTTCCTTGGAAGGTCTCCCCTTGAGTGACTGCGCCACAGGCCCGGAAACTTGCATCCGTGGTTAGAAGGATCCAGTCCTGAATCCCGAACCTGCGGCGCTCCAGAAGGCGAGGCATTTGCAGCCACCAGAGGAGTGAAATCCTGGCCTTTGGCGACAAACGTATTCTCTGGTGCATGTGTAGAGGAGATACTGACCACTTGTCCAGGAGATCCAGTTGGAAGGGTCGAGCATGAAACCTCCCATACTGCAGAGCCTCGTAAGAGGCCACCATCTTCCCCAGAAGGCGAATGCACTGATGAACCAACACCCGGGTTGGCTTCAGGACATCCCGGACCATTGTTTGTATCACCAACGCTTCCTCCTCTGCACTTCCGTGTCGAGGATCATCCCAGAAAAGACAATCTCCTTGTCGGCTCCAAATGTGATTTTGGAAGATTCAGGATCCAACCGTGTTCCCTGAGCAGATGAGTCGTGAGAACAATGGACCGTAACAGCTTCTCCTTGGACGATGCCTTTATTAGCAGATTGTCCAGATACGGAATTATGTTCACCCCCTGTCTGCGGAGAACCATCATATTCGCCATCACCTTGGTGAATACCCTCGGTGCTGTGGAGAGGCCGAATGGCAGGGCCTGGAACTGAAAATGACTGTAACAGTGCGAAGAAAAGCTTGATGCGGCGACCAAATCAGAATCTGGGAGGTAGGCATCCTTGATATCCAGGGATACCAGGAATTCCCCCTCCAGACCTGGTATCACCGCCCTCAGAGACTCCATTTTGAACTTGAACTCCCTCAGAAAGGGGTTTAGCGATTTTAAGTTCAAAATGGGCCTGACCGAACCATCCGGTTTCGGTACCACAAAAAGGTTTGAATAGTAACCTTTGTTTTGCAAATGGGGTGGAACTGGTACAATGACTTGTGACTCCACCAATTTCTGGATGGCTTCCTGTAGGATAGCCCTGTCTGCCAGCAAAGCTGGCAAGCCTGATTTGAAGAATCGGTGAGGAGGGAGATCTTGAAACTCCAGCCTGTACCCCTGGGACCAGGGCCGGCGCTACCACTAGGCAGCTTTAGGCAGCTGCCTATGGGCGGCCCTGGATAGTGGAGTGTTCAAACAGGCTGCTGCAGCTACTGCTCCCGAGTAGTCCCACATTATCATTACGAGCTGGCACTGGCGCTCCCCCTGCGATTGTCTCCTGCGGCGGCATGATGCCTGCTCCGGCGTCCCCCCCCCCACCCTGCATTTGGGCTCTGGAAGCAGTTACCCGCTGGACCGCTCCGCTGCCACATCTGGTTACTCGATCCGGCGTCCCTCCCGAGTTTTAGCTTACGGATCCCACTGGGCTTGTCACCAACTCCGACGCTCTCCCCCAAGTCCCCACCACGATCGCTCCTGCAACTTGTTGTCCGCTCTCCCCCCTTCTCCATGAGATCCTGCGACCGGCTCCCCTCACCGAATGGTACCTGCTGCATCCCCGAGCCCCCCCCCCTCCTTCATCTTGTCACCTGCTCCCCCCCACGGCTATTGGGCTCCCGCTCCCTTTCCACCCCCCCTACTAGCTCCCCCCCCGCAATTGAGCTTCCACATGTTGCCCCCCCCTCCTGTATTTTGTTAATAGCCCCCCCCCCCCCCCGCAATTGGGCTCACACACTCACACATGCTGCCTAACCCCCTCCTTCATCTTGTCACCAGCTCCCCCCCTCTATCAGTCTCCCGCATGGCAGAAGCACCCAGGGCCAGGTGAGTACTAGGAGGACGTCTCCTGGCTTAATGTGAGTCAGTGAATGCATTCTTAACAGTCTTCGGGCTGTGTCTGGATCCGCGGGAGTCAGCTACACTGCACCTGAGGGTGACTGGACATGCGGCGGTGAGTGACTGGAGAGCCCTGTGCCTTCCTGCCCCCCCCCCCCCCCATCTGTGGCCCCTGTACACCCTGCCTCTGTGTGTGTGTGTCTCCTCTTCCCCTCACCATGGTGTGTGGCCCACTGTGCCTTCCTGCCCCTGTGTGTGTGTGACCCACTGTGCCCCCCTTCCCCATGTATGGCACACTGTACACCCTCTGCCCCTGTGTGTGTGAAACCCTGTCCTGCCACCCCCCATGTGTGATTCACTTTGCACCCCCTGCACCTCTGTGTTTATGGCACCCTGTGCCCCCTACCCCCCTTCTTGTGGGACACACTGTGCGCCCTTTGCCTCTGTGTGTGTCACCCTGTACTGACCGCAGGAGTGTGTTTTTGATCTGTGGGAGGGGTTAAATTTGCATTTTTGTTGTATTTTTTTTCTGCCCTTCCTCTTCCTACTCATGTCCTATGTCCCTGTCTCCCGGTCGGCATCCATCGGTTTCTCTGTCCCCTGGTCACAGCCAATCACAGTCCATCACCCCACACCCTTTGCCTCCATAGTCAGGGCCCGTCAGCCCAAAGCCTCTGCCTCACAGTCGCAGCCCGACACCCGTGATCAGGAATGTGCTCACCTCAGTCACAGCCCATTGCCCAGGGCCCTCTGCCTCACGGTCGCAACCTGTACCCACACACCTACTGCCCCTGCTCACGGGCTCTCGCCTGGCACAGTCTGCCACCCGCTCACATCATCTGTCCACTGGTTGCAGCCAGTTGCCCCATGCATCTGCCCACAGGTCGCAGTCCATCGCTCCATGACCTCAGTCTCCCGGTCGCAGTCCATCGCCCCGCTGCATCTGTCCACCAACCCGTTGCCACATTGCCTCTGAAACTTATAGATGTATTTTTTGTGTGAATCTGTTTTTTTGTTTGTGAATTTTCAGTGGATCTGGATTTTTTTCTGTGTATTTTTCTGGATCTAGCGTCTTTCTGTGTATTTTTATGTGGATCTGGCTTTGTGTTTTTGGTGGATCTGACTTTGTTTTGGTCTATTGTGTGGATCTGGCATTGGGGATCTGGCTTTTTTTCAACATGTCTTTATGTGGATGAGACATTTTTGGTGTATTTTTATGTAAAACTGGATTTTTTTTAGATCTATTTGTATATAGATCTAGCTTGTTTCAATGTGGTTTGTGTGAATCTGTCGTTTTCAATATATTTTTATGTGGATCTGGCATTTTATGTTTTTTTAGTGAATCTGGCTTTTTTTCAATGTATTATGTGGATTTGTTTTTTTCCATGTATCCCCCCCCCCCCGCAGCACATCCCCATCACCCGTATCACAATCGGTATCCGTGTCATCTAGCATAATCTGGGCAAGAGCACGTTTTTGGAAGCATACAGTAGGGGGCCCTGAGGTAACAAAACCAGACCAAACTGCCACAGAGTTCTGTAAAACCTGAGTTGCAGACTCATTTTGTGCAACTCTAGTAGAAATCTGAGAAATCATACTTTTAATAGAGGCTAACCACCCAGGCTCCCTTGCTGGGACCTGCGCTAACACAGTGCAATCCTGATTACATGGAATGGGATCATACTGAGAGGACATATCCTCTGCAGCATATGACACAGAGTCCCTGGACATAGCTTAATGGAGACACCACACACACACACACACACACACACACACACACACGGGCAGACAGAGTCCCCCACCTAAGAATGGCAAGGGAGACAAAGAGATTGGAGCCAACCCACACACAGCGCTACAAGATAGGGAGACCCCTAACCAGCACTTACTGTGTACCTTAATAGGTTGCACAGTACAGATATATCAGACCCCCCCCCCCCCCCCCCCCTTCTACAACCCCCTGGTACCGTATAAGATAGCTGGAGTTGATTTGGAGGGACAGCTCTCACTGACAGCATTTCTGCAGGCAGGAAAATGGTGCTGAACGCTACTGGGTCCGCTCTAAGGAGAAGCTCCGCCCCCTATCATGGCGCTGCTTACCGCTCTTCTGAAGATTATACTGGCCTGAGGAAAAGTGCTGGCAGCGATCCTGGGACCCTGACAGGCTTGGTGGTCAGTGTAGGGTGTAGGCACTGGCTCAGGGCGCCCCTCACAGCGGTGCACTACATACCGCTGAGCCCCGGAGCGCAGTTAGTACTGCGCTCCATACCCTGTTGCCGCCATCTTCACACCGGCTCATCGCTTGCCAGGGGGCCGGTGACTAACTCGCCACTGATCTTCTGGCTCTGTAAAAGGGTGGCAGCATGCTGCCGGGGTGAGCGACCCCCCCTGTGGCGGGGAACGTTCGATACCCTCAGGAGCTCAGTGTCCTGTCAGCGGAGATAGTGGCTCAGACTCCGCAGGGCAGACACTACTCCCCCCCCTTAGTCCCTCGAAGCAGGGAGGCTGTTGCCAGCAGCCTCCCTGTGCCTAAACTCTATTAAAAATAATAAAACTGAAAGAACTCCTATGGAGCTCCCCTAGCTGTGACCGGCTCCACTGTGCACATTTTCTAAACTGAGTCTGGTAGGAGGGGTATAGAGGGAGGAGCCAGCCCACACTCTCAAACGCTTAAAGTGCCAGTGGCTCCTAGTGGACCCGTCTATACCCCATGGTACTAATGTGGAACCCAGCATCCTCTAGGACGTAAGAGAAATACAATATGTCATACATGGTTGCAGTGAATGCAATCTAAAACAAGTGTTACTAAACAAGCGCACATTCGTCACTGTGGATAGAAATATGAAATTGCATAAACATGGTTAAATGAAACACTTACAATATATAAGTGTATCGGTAATGTCCTGTATAGTGTGTGCCTCTAACAGGGTTCCCCCTTTAACAGAGAGTTTTTACATTGTGCAGACGCACTTTTTATACACATCTTACCAAGTTTGGTGTCCTGTGCATGTCCTGCTAATATAGTCTATATAAGGCAGAGAAAGAACCAGAAAATTCGGACAGGATCCAGATACATTTTGTCTCCCACATATCTATGGCATATACTGAACAGGAGACGCTAACATGGTATGAACTGGAATAAGGCATTTTACCATCATCTAAGTAGATATATTTTAACTTAGTATTAACAATTAACTGTCCGACTGCCATACGATAATGTACTTTGTCATGACATTCAGAACATCTGACCATACTCCTTCCTAGAATTATAATTATATTCCATTTCACTGTGGAACATAGTAACATAACTTGCAGAGCTGGGGTTAGATGCCTATCAAATCCACCCTCTGTTCTTTCCAAACTTATCGGCTGCTCTGTGCAGACTATGCTGGAGATGGGAGAACATGTGCCAAGGACAACATAGAGCAGAAATCTCACTGTAAAAGGCCCATATATTGGGGCATATTCAATTGGGAGTGAGATTTTGGCCAAAAAAAATGTAGCGGCCCTTGCGCTCAGTTTTGAGTCACCTTGGGTATGCACGCTCCACTCACACACACAGACAGACACCAGCAGCGCGCACACACACACACACACACGTACTGACCAGAGTCCTGGGTGCTCAGGAGGAAGACTTCAGCATGTCAGGTGGCAGAGGAGGAGGACAGCATTGAAGAAGCAATTATGGACTAAATAAGATACTGGACACTCCCAATTGAGGAGGGGGGGAAGGGTGTCCAAGTAGACCTTACAATTTTTCATCAAAATTCAAATTTTAGGGAAAATAGGACTTGCTCAGTGTTTATTTATATGTATGTCCTCTAAAAACGGAGTAATTTCTAAAAGGGAGTGGAGACCCATCCCAGTAGGACCCCTGCATGGTAAGGCTAACCCCTCTATTACGCATTGCCCACAGTACACAGGATCTCAGCAGTCCTCTCTGCTTTTACCCAGTGGACCTACAGTAGTTCACTCCTGCTGTTCCTTGCACTTCTGCCTGATCCATATTAACCCTCTCGCTTCAAACAACTGAGCCTTTTATTCTGCCGCTATGGGTATCAACTGTTCTCGTTGCATGCTCAATTTTCAAAGCTATTAATTGTGAAGCAAATAAAAAAAATAAAAAAATTAAAATAATATGAAAACTCCATATACAATAATCAAAATCACAATTACTCCGCATTGACAGCTATTTCCCACATATACAGTGTCCATAAGTGGCCTAATTTTGCAGCTCCGCCAAAAACTAATGGGATTACCATGGGAGAATCTTGTAGCTACATAACTAGCCAGATATAAGATTTATGTTCTTACCTGTCAAAGCCTTTTCTTAGAATCCATACGGGATACAGCCTTTATGATATCTATAGGCTAGTGAGTAGGAGTCTGGGCACCAAACTTTTAACTTTTCTTTCCGAACAGCTCAGGCTCCCTCCCCTCCTATACCCTGCCCTCAGCCACAGACAGACAGTTTAAGTTAGGAAGTCCAAGACAGGAGCAAAAAGGAGAAGGAAGATCTGCACCCAACCAGGTCCAAACAAACAGAAGATGCGGACAGAGGAACTGGAACAAGAGCAAAGACCCCAAGCCAGGTTCGTCAGGGCGGGCACCCTGCATCCCTTATGGAGTTGAAGAAAAGGATTTAACATGTAAGAACATAAATAACCTTTTCTTCTTATTCCCATAGGGGACACAGGCTTTATGCTAGGATGTCCCAAAGCTATTCCCCTAATGGAGGGGACGCACCTGAGCTGCACTGAAAACCTTTCGCCCGAAAGCCACAATTGCGGAGGCGAAGGTATCAGAGGAGTAAAACCGGAGAAATGTATGGGCAGAGGACAACATGGTCGCTACACAAAGCTGCTCGGCAGAGGCGCCGAGTCGATATGCCCAAGAAGTTAACACCGACCTTGTGGAATGAGCTGTAACCACGGCTAGGGTAGGAAGGTCTGCCGCAGAATAAATGTGGCAGATAGTCAAACAGAACCATCTGGCCAACATCTGCTTAGTAGCCGACCAGCCCTATTTGTGAAAGTCATACAGGACAAAAATAGACCCTTATCCCTTGTCCTGTCCACATAAATCCGGAGGCCCAACACGACATCCAAGGAGGCTCCCTCCGGCGAAGAATCAGGTACTTGAAAAGAAGGGACCAGGAGCATTTGGGTGTTGTGAAACCAAAAAAATGCCTTAGGAGGTAACCCAATTTTATGTCCAAAGAACAGCCCAGTCCAAGTGGAACATCAGAAATGGAGAACAACAAGACAATGTGCTCATGTCTGACACCGCCGGGCCGATGCTATGTCCAGAAGGAACACAGTTTTCCACGTAGCCAATGAATGTCCACGGTGTCCAAGGACTCGAATGGAGACGATTGAAGGACCCCAAGAACCAAGCCAAGTTCCATGGAGGAACAATCAGAGGCTTCATGTGGAGGACACCCAGTAGGAAAGACCATACATCAGTCAACAGTGCAATCTGTCTCTGGAAAAGGACAGAAAGGGCTGTATCCTGCACCTTTAATGAAGACAGGCAGAGGCCCAAATCCATACAGGTCTCTAGGAAAGAGAGGACTTGCAAGAGTCAAAAAAAATTGGGGTTAAAACACCTATCCAAATACTAGTTGAAACAAATCCTTCAAACCTGGTGGTAAATTCTGGCAGAAGAAGGTCTAAATATAGTAGAAAATAAGATTTTACTTACCGATAAATCTATTTCTCGGAGTCCGTAGTGGATGCTGGGGTTCCTGAAAGGACCATGGGGAATAGCGGCTCCGCAGGAGACAGGGCACAAAAAATAAGATTTTACTTACCGATAAATCTATTTCTCGGAGTCCGTAGTGGATGCTGGGGTTCCTGAAAGGACCATGGGGAATAGCGGCTCCGCAGGAGACAGGGCACAAAAAGTAAAGCTTTTCCGATCAGGTGGTGTGCACTGGCTCCTCCCCCCATGACCCTCCTCCAGACTCCAGTTAGGTACTGTGCCCGGACGAGCGTACACAATAAGGGAGGATTTTGAATCCCGGGTAAGACTCATACCAGCCACACCAATCACACCGTACAACTTGTGATCTAAACCCAGTTAACAGTATGATAACAGCGGAGCCTCTGAAAGATGGCTTCCTTTAACAATAACCCGAATTAGTTAACAATAACTATGTACAACTTATGCAGATAATCCGCACTTGGGATGGGCGCCCAGCATCCACTACGGACTCCGAGAAATAGATTTATCGGTAAGTAAAATCTTATTTTCTCTATCGTCCTAGTGGATGCTGGGGTTCCTGAAAGGACCATGGGGATTATACCAAAGCTCCCAAACGGGCGGGAGAGTGCGGATGACTCTGCAGCACCGAATGAGAGAACTCCAGGTCCTCCTTAGCCAGAGTATCAAATTTGTAAAATTTTACAAACGTGTTCTCCCCTGACCACGTAGCTGCTCGGCAAAGTTGTAATGCCGAGACCCCTCGGGCAGCCGCCCAAGATGAGCCCACCTTCCTTGTGGAGTGGGCCTTTACAGATTTAGGCTGTGGCAAGCCTGCCACAGAATGTGCAAGTTGGATTGTGCTACAGATCCAACGAGCAATCGTCTGCTTAGACGCAGGAGCACCCATCTTGTTGGGTGCATACAATATAAACAACGAGTCAGATTTTCTGACTCCAGCTGTCCTTGCAATATATATATTTTTAATGCTCTGACAACGTCCAGTAACTTGGAGTCCTCCAAGTCACTTGTAGCCGCAGGCACTACAATAGGCTGGTTCAGATGAAATGCTGACACCACCTTAGGGAGAAAATGCGGACGAGTCCGCAGTTCTGCCCTGTCCGAATGGAAAATCAGATATGGGCTTTTGTAAGATAAAGCTGCCAATTCTGACACTCTCCTGGCAGAAGCCAGGGCTAGAAGCATGGTCACTTTCCATGTGAGATATTTCAAATCCACCTTTTTTAGTGGTTCGAACCAATGAGATTTTAGGAAGTCCAAAACCACATTTAGATCCCACGGTGCCACTGGAGGCACCACAGGAGGCTGTATATGCAGCACTCCCTTAACAAAGGTCTGGACTTCAGGGACTGAAGCCAATTCTTCTTGAAAGAAAATCGACAGGGCCGAAATTTGAACCTTAATAGATCCCAATTTGAGACCCATTGACAATCCTGATTGCAGGAAATGTAGGAATCGACCCAGTTGAAATTCCTCCGTCGGAGCACTCCGATCTTCGCACCACGCAACATATTTTCGCCAAATTCGGTGATAATGTTGCACGGTTACTTCCTTCCTTGCTTTAATCAAAGTAGGAATGACTTCTTCCGGCATGCCTCTTTCCTTTAGGATCCGGCGTTCAACCGCCATGCCGTCAAACGCAGCCGCGGTAAGTCTTGAAACAGACAGGGACCCTGCTGAAGCAAGTCCCTCCTTAGAGGTAGAGGCCACGGATCTTCCGTGATCATCTCTTGAAGTTCCGGGTACCAAGTCCTCCTTGGCCAATCCGGAACCACTAGTATCGTTCTTACGCCTCTTTGCCGTATAATTCTCAATACTTTTGGTATGAGAGGCAGAGGAGGAAACACATACACCGACTGGTACACCCAAGGCGTTACCAGCGCGTCCACAGCTATTGCCTGCGGATCTCTTGACCTGGCGCAATACCTGTCCAGTTTTTTGTTGAGGCGAGACGCCATCATGTCCACCATTGGTCTTTCCCAACGGGTTACCAGCATGTGGAAGACTTCTGGATGAAGTCCCCACTCTCCCGGGTGAAGATCGTGTCTGCTGAGGAAGTCTGCTTCCCAGTTGTCCACTCCCGGGATGAACACTGCTGACAGTGCTATCACATGATTCTCTGCCCAGCGAAGAATCCTTGCAGCTTCTGCCATTGCCCTCCTGCTTCTTGTGCCGCCCTGTCTGTTCACATGGGCGACTGCCGTGATGTTGTCCGACTGGATCAATACCGGTTTTCCCTGAAGCAGAGGTTCTGCCTGGTTTAGAGCATTGTATATTGCTCTTAGTTCCAGAATGTTTATGTGAAGAGATGTTTCCAGGCTCGTCCATACTCCCTGGAAGTTTCTTCCTTGTGTGACTGCTCCCCAGCCTCTCAGGCTGGCGTCCGTGGTCACCAGGATCCAATCCTGTATGCCGAATCTGCGGCCCTCCAATAGATGAGCACTCTGCAACCACCACAGAAGAGACACCCTTGTCCTTGGAGACAGGGTTATCCGTAGGTGCATCTGAAGATGCGACCCTGACCATTTGTCCAACAGATCCCTTTGGAAAATTCTTGCGTGGAATCTGCCGAATGGAATCGCTTCGTAAGAAGCCACCATTTTTCCCAGGACTCTTGTGCATTGATGTACAGACACCTTTCCTGGTTTTAGGAGGTTCCTGACAAGCTCGGATAACTCCTTGGCTTTTTCCTCCGGGAGAAAAACCTTTTTCTGAACCGTGTCCAGAATCATCCCTAGGAACAGCAGACGAGTTGTCGGCATTAACTGGGATTTTGGAATATTCAGAATCCACCCGTGCTGTTTTAGCACTTCTTGAGACAGTGCTAATCCCATCTCTAGCTGTTCTCTGGACCTCGCCCTTATTAGGAGATCGTCCAAGTATGGGATAATTAATACGCCTTTTCTTCGAAGAAGAATCATCATCTCGGCCATTACCTTTGTAAAGATCCGAGGTGCCGTGGACAATCCGAACGGCAGCGTCTGAAACTGATAGTGACAGTTTTGTACAACGAACCTGAGGTACCCCTGGTGTGAGGGGTAAATTGGAACGTGGAGATACGCATCCTTGATGTCCAAGGATACCATAAAGTCCCCCTCTTCCAGGTTCGCTATCACTGCTCTGAGTGACTCCATTTTGAACTTGAACTTCTTTATGTACAGGTTCAAGGACTTCAGATTTAGAATAGGCCTTACCGAGCCATCCGGCTTCGGTACCACAAAAAGAGTGGAATAATACCCCTTCCCTTGTTGCAGAAGAGGTACCTTGACTATCACCTGCTGAGAGTACAGCTTGTGAATGGCTTCCAACACCGTCTCCCTTTCGGAGGGGGACGTTGGTAAAGCAGACCTCAGGAAACGGCGAGGTGGATCTGTCTCTAATTCCAACCTGTATCCCTGAGATATTATCTGCAGGATCCAGGGATCTACTTGCGAGTGAGCCCACTGCGCGCTGTAATTTTTGAGACGACCGCCCACCGTCCCCGAGTCCGCTTGAGAAGCCCCAGCGTCATGCTGAGGCTTTTGTAGAAGCCGGGGAGGGCTTCTGATCCTGGGAAGGAGCTGCGTGTTGCTGTCTCTTCCCTCGACCTTTGCCTCGTGGCAAATATGAATAGCCCTTTGCTCTCTTATTTTTAAAGGAACGAAAGGGCTGCGGTTGAAAAGTCGGTGCCTTTTTCTGTTGGGGAGTGACTTGAGGTAGAAAGGTGGATTTCCCGGCTGTAGCCGTGGCCACCAAATCTGATAGACCGACTCCAAATAACTCCTCCCCCTTATACGGCAAAACTTCCATATGCCGTTTTGAATCCGCATCGCCTGTCCACTGTCGCGTCCATAAAGCTCTTCTGGCCGAAATGGACATAGCACTTACCCGTGATGCCAGTGTGCATATATCCCTCTGTGCATCACGCATATAAAGAAATGCATCCTTTATTTGTTCTAACGACAGTAAAATATTGTCCCTGTCCAGGGTATCAATATTTTCAATCAGGGATTCTGACCAAACTACCCCCGCACTGCCCATCCAGGCAGTTGCTACAGCTGGTCGTAGTATAACACCTGCATGTGTGTATATACTTTTTTGGATATTTTCCATCCTCCTATCTGATGGATCTTTAAGTGCGGCCGTCTCAGGAGAGGGTAACGCCACTTGTTTAGATAAGCGTGTTAGCGCCTTGTCCACCCTAGGAGGTGTTTCCCAGCGCTCCCTAACCTCTGGCGGGAAAGGGTATAATGCCAATAATTTCTTTGAAATTATCAGCTTTTTATCAGGGGCAACCCACGCTTCATTACACACGTCATTTAGTTCTTCTGATTCAGGAAAAACTATAGGTAGTTTTTTCATACCCCACATAATACCCTGTTTAGTGGTACCTGTAGTATCAGCTAAATGTAACGCCTCCTTCATTGCCAAAATCATATAACGTGTGGCCCTACTGGAAAATACGGTTGATTCGTCACCGTCACCACTGGAGTCATCGCCTGTGTCTGGGTCTGTGTCGACCGACTGAGGCAAAGGGCGTTTCACAGCCCCTGACGGTGTTTGAGTCGCCTGGACAGGCACTAATTGATTGTCCGGCCGTCTCATGTCGTCAAACGACTGCTTTAGCGTGTTGACACTATCCCGTAGTTCCATAAATAAAGGCATCCATTCTGGTGTCGACCCCCTAGGAGGTGACATCCCCATATTTGGCAATTGCTCCGCCTCCACACCAATATCGTCCTCATACATGTCGACACACACGTACCGACACACAGCAGACACACAGGGAATGCTCCTAATGAAGACAGGACCCACTAGCCCTTTGGGGAGACAGAGGGAGAGTTTGCCAGCACACACCAAAAGCGCTATATATATATCAGGGATAGCCTTATAATAAGTGCTCCCCTATAGCTGCTTTGTTATATAAAAATATCGCCATAAATTTGCCCCCCCTCTCTGTTTTACCCTGTTTCTGTAGTGCAGTGCAGGGGAGAGACCTGGGAGCCGTCCTGACCAGCGGAGCTGTGAGAGGAAATGGCGCCGTGTGCTGAGGAGATAGGCCCCGCCCCTTTTCCGGCGGGCTCGTCTCCCGCTATTTTGAGAAATCAGGCAGGGGTTAAATATCTCCATATAGCCTCTAGGGCTATATGTGAGGTATTTTTAGCCTTTATAGGTACTCATTTTGCCTCCCAGGGCGCCCCCCTCCCAGCGCCCTGCACCCTCAGTGACTGCCGTGTGAAGTGTGCTGAGAGGAAAATGGCGCACAGCTGCAGTGCTGTGCGCTACCTTTAGAAGACTGCAGGAGTCTTCAGCCGCCGATTCTGGACCTCTTCTGTCTTCAGCATCTGCAAGGGGGCCGGCGGCGCGGCTCCGGTGACCATCCAGGCTGTACCTGTGATCGTCCCTCTGGAGCTTGATGTCCAGTAGCCAAGAAGCCAATCCATCCTGCACGCAGGTGAGTTGACTCCTTCTCCCCTCAGTCCCTCGCTGCAGTGATCCTGTTGCCAGCAGGAATCACTGTAACATAAAAAACCTAGCTAAACTTTCTCTAAGCAGCTCTTTAGGAGAGCCACCTAGATTGCACCCTTCTCGGCCGGGCACAAAAATCTAACTGGAGTCTGGAGGAGGGTCATGGGGGGAGGAGCCAGTGCACACCACCTGATCGGAAAAGCTTTACTTTTTGTGCCCTGTCTCCTGCGGAGCCGCTATTCCCCATGGTCCTTTCAGGAACCCCAGCATCCACTAGGACGATAGAGAAAGTAAAGCTTTTTCCGATCAGGTGGTGTGCACTGGCTCCTCCCCCTATGACCCTCCTCCAGACTCCAGTTAGGTACTGTGCCCGGACGAGCGTACACAATAAGGGAGGATTTTGAATCCCGGGTAAGACTCATACCAGCCACACCAATCACACCGTACAACTTGTGATCTAAACCCAGTTAACAGTATGATAACAGCGGAGCCTCTGAAAGATGGCTTCCTACAACAATAACCCGAATAAGTTAACAATAACTATGTACAATTTATGCAGATAATCCGCACTTGGGATGGGCGCCCAGCATCCACTACGGACTCCGAGAAATAGATTTATCGGTAAGTAAAATCTTATTTTCTCTATCGTCCTAGTGGATGCTGGGGTTCCTGAAAGGACCATGGGGATTATACCAAAGCTCCCAAACGGGCGGGAGAGTGCGGATGACTCTGCAGCACCGAATGAGAGAACTCCAGGTCCTCCTTAGCCAGAGTATCAAATTTGTAAAATTTTACAAACGTGTTCTCCCCTGACCACGTAGCTGCTCGGCAAAGTTGTAATGCCGAGACCCCTCGGGCAGCCGCCCAAGATGAGCCCACCTTCCTTGTGGAGTGGGCCTTTACAGATTTAGGCTGTGGCAGGCCTGCCACAGAATGTGCCAGTTGGATTGTGCTACAGATCCAACGAGCAATCGTCTGCTTAGACGCAGGAGCACCCATCTTGTTGGGTGCATACAATATAAACAACGAGTCAGATTTTCTGACTCCAGCTGTTCTTGCAATATATATTTTTAATGCTCTGACAACGTCCAGTAACTTGGAGTCCTCCAAGTCACTTGTAGCCGCAGGCACTACAATAGGCTGGTTCAGATGAAATGCTGACACCACCTTAGGGAGAAAATGCGGACGAGTCCGCAGTTCTGCCCTGTCCGAATGGAAAATCAGATATGGGCTTTTGTAAGATAAAGCTGCCAATTCTGACACTCTCCTGGCAGAAGCCAGGGCTAGAAGCATGGTCACTTTCCAAGTGAGATATTTCAAATCCACCTTATTTAGTGGTTCAAACCAATGAGATTTTAGAAAATCCAAAACTACATTGAGATCCCACGGTGCCACTGGAGGCACCACAGGAGGCTGTATATGCAGCACTCCCTTCACAAAGGTCTGGACTTCAGGGACTGAAGCCAATTCTTTTTGAAAGAAAATCGTCAGGGCCGAAATTTGAACCTTAATAGATCCCAATTTGAGACCCATAGACAATCCTGATTGCAGGAAATGTAGGAATCGACCCAGTTGAAATTCCTCCGTCGGAGCACTCCGATCTTCGCACCACGCAACATATTTTCGCCAAATTCGGTGATAATGTTGCACGGTTACTTCTTTCCTTGCTTTAATCAAAGTAGGAATGACTTCTTCCGGCATGCCTTTTTCCATTAGGATCCGGCGTTCAACCGCCATGCCGTCAAACGCAGCCGCGGTAAGTCTTGAAACAGACAGGGACCCTGCTGAAGCAAGTCCCTCCTTAGAGGTAGAGGCCACGGATCTTCCGTGATCATCTCTTGAAGTTCCGGGTACCAAGTCCTTCTTGGCCAATCCGGAACCACTAGTATCGTTCTTACGCCTCTTTGCCGTATAATTCTCAATACTTTTGGTATGAGAGGCAGAGGAGGAAACACATACACCGACTGGTACACCCAAGGCGTTACCAGCGCGTCCACAGCTATTGCCTGCGGATCTCTTGACCTGGCGCAATACCTGTCCAGTTTTTTGTTGAGGCGAGACGCCATCATGTCCACCATTGGTCTTTCCCAACGGGTTACCAGCATGTGGAAGACTTCTGGATGAAGTCCCCACTCTCCCGGGTGAAGATCGTGTCTGCTGAGGAAGTCTGCTTCCCAGTTGTCCACTCCCGGGATGAACACTGCTGATAGCGCTATCACATGATTCTCTGCCCAGCGAAGAATCCTTGCAGCTTCTGCCATTGCACTCCTGCTTCTTGTGCCGCCCTGTCTGTTCACATGGGCGACTGCCGTGATGTTGTCCGACTGGATCAACACCGGTTTTCCCTGAAGCAGAGGTTCTGCCTGGCTTAGAGCATTGTATATTGCTCTTAGTTCCAGAATGTTTATGTGAAGAGACGTTTTCCAGGCTCGTCCATACTCCCTGGAAGTTTCTTCCTTGTGTGACTGCTCCCCAGCCTCTCAGGCTGGCGTCCGTGGTCACCAGGATCCAATCCTGTATGCCGAATCTGCGGCCCTCCAATAGATGAGGACTCTGCAACCACCACAGAAGAGACACCCTTGTCCTTGGAGACAGGGTTATCCGTAGGTGCATCTGAAGATGCGACCCTGACCATTTGTCCAACAGATCCCTTTGGAAAATTCTTGCGTGGAATCTGCCGAATGGAATTGCTTCGTAAGAAGCTACCATTTTTCCCAGGACTCTTGTGCATTGATGTACAGACACCTTTCCTGGTTTTAGGAGGTTCCTGACAAGCTCGGATAACTCCTTGGCTTTTTCCTCCGGGAGAAAAACCTTTTTCTGAACCGTGTCCAGAATCATCCCTAGGAACAGCAGACGAGTTGTCGGCATTAACTGGGATTTTGGAATATTCAGAATCCACCCGTGCTGTTTTAGCACTTCTTGAGACAGTGCTAATCCCATCTCTAGCTGTTCTCTGGACCTCGCCCTTATTAGGAGATCGTCCAAGTATGGGATAATTAATACGCCTTTTCTTCGAAGAAGAATCATCATCTCGGCCATTACCTTTGTAAAGATCCGAGGTGCCGTGGACAATCCGAACGGCAGCGTCTGAAACTGATAGTGACAGTTTTGTACAACGAACCTGAGGTACCCCTGGTGTGAGGGGTAAATTGGAACGTGGAGATACGCATCCTTGATGTCCAAGGATACCATAAAGTCCCCCTCTTCCAGGTTCGCTATCACTGCTCTGAGTGACTCCATTTTGAACTTGAACTTCTTTATGTACAGGTTCAAGGACTTCAGATTTAGAATAGGCCTTACCGAGCCATCCGGCTTCGGTACCACAAAAAGAGTGGAATAATACCCCTTCCCTTGTTGTAGAAGAGGTACCTTGACTATCACCTGCTGAGAGTACAGCTTGTGAATGGCTACCAAAACCGTCTCCCTTTCGGAGGGGGACGTTGGTAAAGCAGACTTCAGGAAACGGCGAGGTGGATCCGTCTCTAATTCCAACCTGTACCCTTGAGATATTATCTGCAGGATCCAGGGATCTACCTGCGAGTGAGCCCACTGCGCGCTGTAATTTTTGAGACGACCGCCCACCATCCCCGAGTCCGCTTGAGGAGCCCCAGCGTCATGCTGAGGCTTTTGTAGAAGCCGGGGAGGGCTTCTGTTCCTGGGAAGGAGCTGCGTGTTGCTGTCTCTTCCCTCGACCTTTGCCTCGTGGCAGATATGAATAGCCCTTTGCTCTCTTATTTTTAAAGGAACGAAAGGGCTGCGGTTGAAAAGTCGGTGCCTTTTTCTGTGGGGGAGTGACTTGAGGTAGAAAGGTGGATTTCCCGGCTGTAGCCGTGGCCACCAAATCTGATAGACCGACTCCAAATAACTCCTCCCCTTTATACGGCAAAACTTCCATATGCCGTTTTGAATCCGCATCACCTGACCACTGTCGCGTCCATAAAGCTCTTCTGGCCGAAATGGACATAGCACTTACCCGTGATGCCAGTGTGCAGATATCCCTCTGTGCATCACGCATATAAAGAAATGCATCCTTTATTTGTTCTAACGACAGTAAAATATTGTCCCTGTCCAGGGTATCAATATTTTCAATCAGGGACTCTGACCAAACTACCCCAGCACTGCCCATCCAGGCAGTCGCTACAGCTGGTCGTAGTATAACACCTGCATGTGTGTATATACTTTTTTGGATATTTTCCATCCTCCTATCTGATGGATCTTTAAGTGCGGCCGTCTCAGGAGAGGGTAACGCCACTTGTTTAGATAAGCGTGTTAGCGCCTTGTCCACCCTAGGAGGTGTTTCCCAGCGCTCCCTAACCTCTGGCGGGAAAGGGTATAATGCCAATAATTTCTTTGAAATTATCAGTTTTTTATCAGGGGCAACCCACGCTTCATTACACACGTCATTTAATTCTTCTGATTCAGGAAAAACTATAGGTAGTTTTTTCATACCCCACATAATACCCTGTTTAGTGGTACCTGTAGTATCAGCTAAATGTAACGCCTCCTTCATTGCCAAAATCATATAACGTGTGGCCCTACTGGAAAATACGGTTGATTCATCACCGTCACCACTGGAGTCATCGCCTGTGTCTGGGTCTGTGTCGACCGACTGAGGCAAAGGGCGTTTCACAGCCCCTGACGGTGTTTGAGTCGCCTGGACAGGCACTAATTGATTGTCCGGCCGCCTCATGTCGTCAAACGACTGCTTTAGCGTGTTGACACTATCCCGTAGTTCCATAAATAAAGGCATCCATTCCGGTGTCGACTCCCTAGGGGGTGACATCCTCATATTTGGCAATTGCTCCGCCTCCACACCAATATCGTCCTCATACATGTCGACACACACGTACCGACACACAGCAGACACACAGGGAATGCTCCTAACGAAGACAGGACCCACTAGCCCTTTGGGGAGACAGAGGGAGAGTTTGCCAGCACACACCAAAAGCGCTATATATATATCAGGGATAGCCTTATAATAAGTGCTCCCTTATAGCTGCTTTGTTATATCAAATTATCGCCATAAATGTGCCCCCCCCTCTCTGTTTTACCCTGTTTCTGTAGTGCAGTGCAGGGGAGAGACTTGGGAGCCGTCCTGACCAGCGGAACTGTGAGAGGAAATGGCGCCGTGTGCTGAGGAGATAGGCCCCGCCCCTTTTCTGGCGGGCTCGTCTCCCGCTATTTAGAGAAATTAGGCAGGGGTTAAATATCTCCATATAGCCTCTAGGGCTATATGTGAGGTATTTTTAGCCTTTATAGGTAATCATTTTGCCTCCCAGGGCGCCCCCCTCCCAGCGCCCTGCACCCTCAGTGACTGCCGTGTGAAGTGTGCTGAGAGGAAAATGGCGCACAGCTGCAGTGCTGTGCGCTACCTTTTGAAGACTGCAGGAGTCTTCAGCCGCCGATTCTGGACCTCTTCTGTCTTCAGCATCTGCAAGGGGGCCGGCGGCGTGGCTCCGGTGACCATCCAGGCTGTACCCGTGATCGTCCCTCTGGAGCTTGATGTCCAGTAGCCAAGAAGCCAATCCATCCTGCACGCAGGTGAGTTGACTCCTTCTCCCCTCAGTCCCTCGCTGCAGTGATCCTGTTGCCAGCAGGAATCACTGTAAAATAAAAAACCTAGCTAAACTTTTTCTAAGCAGCTCTTTAGGAGAGCCACCTAGATTGCACCCTTCTCGGCCGGGCACAAAAATCTAACTGGAGTCTGGAGGAGGGTCATAGGGGGAGGAGCCAGTGCACACCACCTGATCGGAAAAAGCTTTACTTTTTGTGCCCTGTCTCCTGCGGAGCCGCTATTCCCCATGGTCCTTTCAGGAACCCCAGCATCCACTAGGACGATAGAGAAATTACAGAATTTGAGAACCCCATAGCTCCCACAGATGTCTCAATAGCCACCCTTCAAAGTGAGACGGGCCATATCCGGATGGAAGCATGGGCCCTGAGACAGAAGATCTGGAAGCAGAGGAAGATGCAGTGGAGCATTGATGGCGAGACCTAAAACAGCCACGTACCAAGCCCTTCTCAGCCAACCGGGAGCCACCAGAATCACCGTACCATCTTCCAATCTCAACGTAAGTTTGACCTGCGGAACTGCTAAGGCTCCTGGATCCCTGATGCACAAACAGTACCGTCGCAGTTGGTGGTAGTGCCGAGACACCATTATAACAATGGCTGCCAAGCCCCAGCAAAGAACAAGAATCTGAAAGACGACTTAATGTAGAGCCCACTCACCTAAGGGAACATCCTGGCAGCTTAGGAAATCCGCCTTCCAAACTTGGACTCCAGGAATGTAGACCACCAACAGAGCTGAAAGAAGACACTCTTGGGTGAGGATGCGACACTCGGGGGTGAGGATGCGACTCACCCCCGCCATGGAACCATGAATGCATATATCGCCCTACTGATTAATTGTAGGCAATGGCTGTTGCTATGTCAGGCAGTAGTAAGACCAGGCGATGCTGGAGAAGGGACTATGCCAGGCAAAGAGCTCTGAAAACCGATCAGAGCTCAAGAAAATGGTTTAGAAACCAATGATCCTGAGCCCACCACCAACTCTGAATTTACTGTTGACAAGTCAACGCTCACCCACCCATGAACACCTGCGTTGGTGGAGAGCAGGTTCTGTCCTAAATCTGAAAGCCGGAGCAAAAGGAGCTATCGCAGGAGGGAGCAATGGTTCTCTCGATTGGGGACAATAAGTTGTGACTAGAGTTGCAGATGGGAATTGTCCCACCGGGACAGAGTGTCTTCCTCTGGAGAGGATGGCAGTGAAACTGGGTATACTCCACCATTTCAAAGGTGGGGACTAGAGAGGCCAGGATCTGCACACTATAGTGCATTGACAATCTGCATTGATGTACAAATAATCAAATTATGGCCTGAGTTTTCCCTCAGGAAGGAACATTTTCTGAACCTTGAAATCAAGAAGGTCCTTAAAAGCAACGTCTCTATAGACGGGGTCAAGGAGGATTTCCTCCTATTGATGACCCATCTGCGAGACTGGGGAAGGTCTACGTGAGACGGACGTATCCTCAGAGGACATCCCATGACTGGACCAAGCGAAGCCGGTCACCCAGATTCGGAAGAATGCGGACCCCCCTGCATCAAAGAGGAGAGCTGGTGACTGAACTGAATGGGAATAGGCCCAGAGGCATCCTGGATGTCCACGAAGACTCTGGTTCTAAGCCCATAAAATCGAGCACCCTTGTGGAATCTAAGAACCAGCAAGAACATGTTGAGCGACTTCAGGCTGAAAAATGAAACATTTGGCTCCCAAAACTAAGAACAGATAGGCATGGAAACCAGTCCTTTAGTGAGAGAGAGGAACTGGGGTGATGACCCTGGAGGCCAGTAGGGAGTGGATGACTCCCGCAGTGCTTCCGCTTTTCCAGGTTTTTTGGAAGGTAAAACAAATTTGGGTCGAGGATACTCCCGAAATGATAGTGTATAGCCTTAGGAGACCATGACATATGCCACCCAAGTCTCATAGGAAAGCAGAAACCAGCCTACCAGGCTGGGGTCCCCCAGGTTGGGGCCCGCCCCATGCAGCAAGTTTGCCAGCTGGCCTTGCAAAAAGGTAACTGGTAGACAAGGGCTGTTTACCTCAGGGCTCAGATCCCTTAAAAGAGGAACCCTGGAATCTAGAAAAGGACAGTCCTTGCCTTTGTAGCCCAAAGGAGCAAAATTTTGAAATGCTTGCGACCTGGGCTGTTGCAGGAGGGAGGTAATTTTGGACATTGGGCCCAAAGCCTAGACATTATCCAATTTCAGGCCAAAGGGGATATCCCCTGAATAAAGAACCCCCAAGGCCTTCATAGGCTTTGTGTCAGTGTGCCAGGAATGAAGCCAGAGGGCATTCCTGGCCGTCCTGCCAACACTGTGGTCGTTGCCTTGCCAAGATAGGACTTTGGGATCTGCTCTGAATCATTGACTTGACTGTCCTGATCAAGATCTCCATCTTATGGTAGGGAGCCCTCCAGGATAAGGAGGTCTCAACATCTGAGGAAACAAACACATTTTCCTCAACCGTGCTAACCTCCAAGCCTGAGTCATAACCAGACAAGGTTGTAGAACTGTCCTGGCTGGGCGGTCTGTGCTTGGATGTGCGGTCTCTGTCTAATATCTGTTGGAACGATGCAGAGACCTGCGCCAACCCAGCACTGACTGAATAAAGGACTTTGTCCTGAGACGGTAATGCACCGGTATAGCCACACTTGTAGGTAGACTAGCGTGGGAGAGGATCTGGAGGTTGCAAGCTGATTAACTAACCACAACCTTACCTCTGAGAGCGTGAAAGCCCAAACCAGTTCCTCACTGGAAGCTGTGGCTAAAGGGATCTCCCACTGTGTAGCTGTAAAACACCAAAGACCATTCTGGTCCAGAGCCTGAGGAAAAAGTACAGCAGTACAAGTCCCACAGTTACACCACACAGAAGCACTCACCTTCCCGGGTGCTGTGCCCTTGGAAGACATGATGTGAAATCCAAGGCAGTCCCCATACACAAAAGCAACACTAACTGATGTGTGCCAATAAGGTGTAGTGCAATGAAGGTACTGTCAAAGCGCTACAAATAAAGAAATAAGTAAGGGTATGCAGAATAGTAATATACAATAGTGAATGCCAATCATAAATTGGTGCTTACCCCAGTGCTGTTAAAGAACGGAAGTATCTATATGACCAGTAGCAATTCAGATAGAAAGGCAATACAGCAGTTCAGTAAATAAGACAATGAGAATACACAAAGTACTCCTATACAATTATATACACGTATGCACAGTCACACAGGGACCTTTGATGCAGTTTTAAACAGGTATTGTCAGTAAGTGCTCAGCAAAACAGCTCCCTGTGGGAGGAAAGAGGTAATTGTATGACCTGACTCTATGGGGTGAATCCAATTATGTATATATGATACATACATTCCCAACATGATGATCTCCAGGAGGGACAAAATACTCTGCTCCTGCACTTTCCTCTTAATTTATGATTGCCAGCACATGTTTTGAACAGGTTAATGGATAAAAAAGTTGTGTCAGCGCAGGTGATGGCACTCATACAGTAAGAGGGAAGTCCAGGAGCACAGCATTCTGTCCCTCCTGGAGAGGGTCATGCTGGGAGATATGCAGTGGGAAAGCTGCTCCTGCCTATTCACAGGTGAATCTGCAGCTTAAACTCACCAATGTTTAAGCAGGTAACTTCTGGTGTCTGCTGATGGTATGCAGATTAAGTGGCAAGGTCTATATAAATCCAAATCATGAGCCAGCACTTAGCACAGAGGTTATCAAATGCAGTCCTTAAGGCACCCCAACGGACCAGGTTTTAAGTTTATCCATGCTTGACCTCAGGTGACTTAATTAGCACGAATGTAATAGGGGATACCGCACAGGCCCTAGATATTCTGCTGTCAGCATAAAAGAAACCAAATATATTCAAGTATGTTGAACAAATTCATAAAAATGCATGTGTTGGTGGTGCACCATGAGTCAGTATTAACATAGTAATTGAAATGGAAGTGATTTCCTTCCTTCTTTTTCTTTCTCTTCCATTTCAATTACTTAATTAGCACCTCAGTCAATTTGATTTAGCCAACTGTGCTGAGCCATGGATATACCTAAAACCTGGACCATTGGGGTGCTTTGAGGACCACGTGTGAGAACCTCTGCACTTAGCAGTAAGTAAGCTGACCATAATATCCCTTTAAACTGGGACACTCACACACAGGTTCTGTGACTGGCTGACTTCAAGTCTGTATGTTACCTGGTTTTAATCAGCCCCAGAACCTGTGTGTGAGTGTCCCAGTTTAAAGGGATATTATGGTCTACAGCAGGCATTCCCAACCACGGTCCTCAAGGCACACCAACAGTGCAGGTTTTAGGGATATCCAGGCTGCAGCACAGATGGTTAAATCAAAATAACAGCTACTAATTAAGTCACCTGTGCTGAAGCCTGGATATCACTAAAACCTGCACTGTTAGTGTGCCTTGAGGACCGTGGTTGGGAATGCCTGGTCTACAGTAAGAGCACAATATTCATGCAGTACTGGGACTATGCCAGGACAGCTCTAGCAGCGCAGTAAGGCTGTGTAACCACTCTAAGCTCCTATCCTGGTCCATGGCAGCGGTCTGTGGCAAGTTCAATTGCTGTGCCTGTTTGTGGTCTCCTTTCACAAAGCTAATGATAGAAGGCACAAGGATATGTAAACAAACGGTAAGTATCCCTCAACCGGTTTCACTGCAAGCAGCAGATTTCTCCCTCTTGAAAAAGCTTCTGCTTGCAGTGAAACTGGTTGAAGAATACAGTGGCAATTCTCTCAGCATGTGTGCAGCAGCTACTTACATTGGGGGATATTCAATTGTTTGAAAAGTCAGTTGGGTATCTGTTTTTTCCTATCTAATAGACACCCAACTGACTTTTCGAACAATTGAATTCCCCTTCAGTCTATTGGGACATCCACTGCAGTTTGGCACCTGGATTACTCTTATTTTTTCTGCTTACCAAACTATCCCTTTAAACCGGGACACTCTTAAATTACACAGGTTCTGTGGCTGGCTGACTTCAAGCCTGCATTTCCCCTGGTTTTAAACAGCTAGAGAACCTGTGTAATACATGAGTGCCCTGGTTTAAAGGTATAGTATGGTAAGTCTAGTCATGGCATAAATTCTGAACTTTATATCTTTCTCTTTAATAAATATTAACAGATTGCAAAAATTAAATTTAACATCCATATAAAATTGTATCTTTAGAATGGTACTAGGCAGACATTGACATTTCGGGGGGATTTGCAGGGGCAAATCTTTCAAAACTGGAAGTGTCCATGAAAATTAGGGTCCGTTAGCAGCTCCGTGATATTCATGCCAATCACCTTTGACTTCTGGAGCTTGCACACATAATTGAAGGTTTTACATTGATCTCACATGTCACAACTGGCATCCTCTCTAATGCTGATCATTGCTGTTCATGCAGTCAGGGTAAAGCTCATCTTATCCGCAGATCAAAGGCCAGAGGCCCTTTTACTACAACCAGTCATACATAACCCATATCATTATGTCCTTCAATGTGAAATCTGCATATAGCTTCCATCAACTTTGCTTAAAACATAAATGACACATCATAAAGAAAATACTGCCTTAAGATTTAGTATGGCTGCCAGGTCAACCATTAGGAATAGGACATATATGAAATACAACATGCATCAGAGAAGCTTCTTACCACGGTGCTCTATCTGTTCATCATGCACAGTGCACAGTACCACGTCTGCTGAACATGTGGGATTATTCTCTGTATGTTTTATTCTGCATGTTGTAGAATAATATATAATTTAACAGGATTTTAATACCTACCGGTAAATCCTTTTCTCCTAGTCCGTAGAGGATGCTGGGGTCCACTTCATGACCATGGGGTATAGACGGTTTCGCAGGAGCCATGGGCACTCTTAAGACTTTTCAATGGGTGTGAACTGGCTCCTCCCTCTATGCCCCTCCTCCAGACCTCCGTTATAGGAACTGTGGCCCTCATTCCGAGTTGTTTGCTCGCAAGCTGCTTTTAGCAGCATTGCACACGCTAAGCCGCCGCCTACTGGGAGTGAATCTTAGCTTAGCAAAATTGCGAACGAAAGATTCTCTAAATTGCGAATAGAAATTTCTTTGCAGTTTCTGAGTAGCTCGACACTTACTCTGCCACTGCGATCAGTTCAGTCAGTTTCGTTCCTGGTTTGACGTCACAAACACACCCAGCGTTCGCCCAGACACTCCCCCGTTTCTCCAGCCACTCCCGCGTTTTTCCCAGAAACGGTAGCGTTTTTTCACACACACCCATAAAACGGCCAGTTTCCGCCCAGAAACACCCACTTCCTGTCAATCACACTACGATCACCAGAACGAAGAAAAAACCTCGTAATGCCGTGAGTAAAATACCAAACTTCTTAGCAAATTTACTTGGCGCAGTCGCAGTGCGAACATTGCGCATGCGCAATTAGCGGAAAATCGCTGCGATGCGAAGAAAATTACCGAGCGAACAACTCAGAATGAGGGCCCGTGCCCAGCGAGACGGACATTTTGAGGAAAGGATTTACTTTAAAACTAATGGTGAGATACATACCAGCTCACACCGCAACCATGCCGCACACATGGCCTTCAACACAACACATGCCAACAGGCATAAACCAATTACAGCAACATGCTGAAAATTAATAAAACACAACTTGTGTAACTCTAATAAACAAAACTGCAGGTAAAGTACGCACTGGGACGGGCGCCCAGCATCCTCTACGGACTAGGAGAAAAGGATTTACCGGTAGGAATTAAAATCCTGTTTTCTCATACGTCCTAGAGGATGCTGGGGTCCACTTCATGACCATGGGGTTTATACCAAAGCTCCAGTACGGGCGGGAGAGTGCGGATGACCCTGCAGCACCGATTGACCGAACTTGAGGTCTTCATCGGCCAAGGTGTCAAACTTGTAGAACTTAGCAAATGTCTTTGACCCAGACCAAGTAGCAGCTCGGCAAAGTTGTAATGCCAAGACCCCCCCGGGATGCCGCCCAGGATGAGCCCACCTTCCTAGTAGAATGGGCCTTCACCGACGTAGGTAACGGCAATCCAGCCGTAGAATGTGCCTGCTGAATCGTCCCTCTGATCCAGCGCACATTAGTCTGCTGGAAGCAGGACACCCAATCTTGTTGGGAGCATACAGGACAAAGAGAGTGACATAAATCTTCAAAGCTCTAACAACATCTAGAGACTTTGACTCAGTGAACGTGTCAGTAACTACTGGCACCACAACAGGTTGGTTTAAGATGAAACCAACTTTGGAAGAAAATGTTGGCGAGTTCTCAACTCTGCCCTATCTTCATGAAAGACCAGGTAAGGGCTCTTGTGAGACAAGGCCCCCAATTCAGACACCCGCCTTGCGGATGCCAATGCTAAAAGCATCACCACTTTCCAAGTGAGAAACTTCAACTCTATCTCTTGTAGAGGCTCAAACCAATCTGATTGAAGAAACTGCAACACCACATTAAGGTCCCATGGTGCCACTGGAGGCACAAATGGAGGCTGGATGTGCAGAACCCCTTTCACGAAGGTCTGAACCTCTGGAAGAGCGGCCAATTGTTTTTGGAAAAAAATTGACAAGACCGAAATCTGGACCTTGATTGACCCCAATCGAAGGCCCGCCTCCACACCAGCCTACAGAAAATGGAGAAAACGTCCCAACTGAACTCTTCCGTAGGAGCCTTCTTGGATTCACACCAAGACACATATTTTCTCCAAATACGGTGGTAATGTTTCGACGTTACTCCTTTCCTGGCCTGAATAAGTGTGGGAATGACTTCCTTTGGAATACCCTTTCGGGCTAGGATCCGCCACTCAACAGCCATGCCGTCAAACGTAGCCGCGGTAAGTCTTGATACACGCACAGCCCCTGCTGCAGCAGGTCCTCGCGAAGAGGAAGAGGCCGAGGATCTTTTATGAGCAACTCCTGAAGATCTGGGTACCAAGCCCTCCTTGGGCAGTCTGGGGCAATGAAGATTGCTTGAACCCTTGTTCTTCTTATGATCCTGGGAACTTTTGGGATCAGCGGAAGTGGAGGGAAGACATACACTGACCGGAATACACAATGGGTCACTAGCGCATCCACTGCTATTGCTTGAGGGTCTCTCGACCTGGAACAATATCTCTGAAGCTTCTTGTTGAGACGAGATGCCATCATGTCTACTTGAGGAACTCCCCAAAGACTTGTCACCTCTGCGAATACTTCTTGGTGGAGGCCCCACTCTCCTGGATGGAGATCGTGTCTGCTGAGGAAGTCTGCTTCCCAGTTGTCTACTCCCGGAATGAAAATTGCCGACAGAGCCTTTACATGTCTTTCTGCCCAGAGGAGGATCTTCGTGACCTCTGCCATTGCCGCTCTGCTTTTCGTTCCGCCTTGACTGTTTATGTACACGACTGCTGTTACATTGTCCGACTGGATCTGCACGGGATGATCTTGAAGAAGACGTACAGCTTGTTGAAGGCCATTATAAATGGCTCTCAATTCCAGCACGTTTATGTGAAGGCAGGCTTCCTGACTTGACCATTTTCCTTGGAAGCTTTCCCCCTGAGTGACAGCTCTCCAGCCTCGGAGACTTGCATCCGTGGTTACCAGGACCCAGTCCTGAATCCCGAACCTGCGTCACTCTAGTAGGTGCGAGCTGTGTAGCCACCACAGGAGCGAGATCCTGGCTTTTGATGACAGGACTATCTTCCAGTGCATGTGTAGGTGGGATCCCGACCACCTGTCCAACAGATCCCACTGGAATACTCTGGCATGGAACCTGCCAAACTGTATGGCCTCGTAGGCCACCACCATCTTCCCCAACAACCGAATGCACTGATGGATCGACACACTTGATGGTTTCAATATCTGTTTTACCATTTCCTGGATTTCCAGAGCCTTTTCCACCGGAAGAAATACTCCCTGAACTTCTGTGTCCAGAATCATCCCGAGAAAAGACAATCTTGTCGTCGGTTCCAACTGTGACTTCGGAAAATGTATGATCCAACCGTGTTGTTGGAGTATGGACAGGGAGAGCGTGATGTTCTGTAGCAACTGCTCCCTGGATCTCGCCTTTATCAGGAGATCGTCCAGATAAGGCATTATATTGACTCCTTTTTGACGAAGGAGGACCATCATCTCCGCCATTACCTTGGTGAATACCCTCGGTGCTGTGGAGAGACCGAAAGGCAACGTCTGGAACTGGTAATGGCAATCCTGAACCGCGAATCTCAGATAAGCTTGGTGAAGAGGATAAATGGGAACATACAGGTAAGCATCCTTTATGTCCACTGACACCATGTAATCCCCCTCCTCCAGACTGGAAATCACTGCCCTGAGTGAATCCATCTTGAACTTGAACCGTTTCAAGTAGAGATTCAGATTTTTTAGGTTTAGGATCGGTCTGACCGAGCCGTCCGGCTTCGGAACTACAAAGAGACTTGAATAAAACCCCTCCCCTTGTTGTGACAAAGGTACCAGGACTATGACCTGATCCTGACATAATTTTTGAATTGCCGCTGTTACTGCCTCTCGTTCTCGAAGAGAAGCTGGCAAGGTCGATTTGAAAAATCGGCATGGGGGAACGTCTTGAAACTCCAGCTTGTACCCCTGGGATACTATCTGCAAAACCCAGGGTTCCAGGCCAGACTGAACCCAACCTTGGCTGAACAGTTTGAGACGTGCCCCCACCCGAGCGGCCTCCCGCAAGGGAGCCCCGGCGTCATGCTGTAGATTTGGCAGAAGTAGGGGTTGACTTCTGCTCCTGGGATCCTGAAGTCGTGGAGGACTTCTTTCCCTTTCCTCTTCCCCTACGTGCAAAGAAGGGAGAACCTTTGGCCTTTTTGTATTTATTGGGCCGAAAGGACTGCATGTGAGAGTGATATGTCTTTTTTGCTGGTGCAGGAGCAGAAGGCAAAAAAATCGACTTACCTGCGGAAGCCGCTGAGACTATCGCATCCAGTCCATCACCGAATAAGGCCTCACCTTTATACGGGAGATCCTCCATATTCTTTTTGGAATCTGCATCCGCATTCCACTGGCGAATCCACAATGCCCGCCGAGCCGATACTGCCATGGTAGCGGCTGTTGAACCCAAGAGTCCAATATCTTTCATCGCCTCTAGCATGTATGCGGCAGCATCTTTGATATTCCCTAACTTAAGGAGTATCTCATCTTTATCAATCGTGTCAATTTCTGATGACAAGCTTTCTGACCATTTTTCAATAGCGCGACTCACCCACGCGCAAGCAATTGTGGGCCTGAGCAGCGTACCATTGGCAACATAAATGGATTTTAATGTAGTCTCCATTTTGCGGTCTGCCGACTCCTTTAGTGAAGCCGTCCCAGGTGCAGGGAGAATTACTTACTTTGTCAACCTGGACAGGGCACTGTTCACACCGGGGGTTACTCCCACTTTTTCCTGTCCTCTATAGGGAAAGGATAAGCCATCTGAATCCTCTTGGGAATACGAAATTTCTTTTCGGGATTCACCCACACCCCTTCAAAGAGAGTATTTAGCTCGTGGGAAGGAGGGAAAGTAACCTTAGATTTCTTTTCTTTATAGAAATAGGCCTTCTCCTGAGGTACAGGAGTGGATTCAGTAACCTCCAGAACTTCTCTTATAGCCACAATCATATATTGTATATTTTTCGACAATTTATGATCTATTTCCCTGGAGTAACTATCGTCGACACAGGAATCAGTGTCCGTGTTGGTATCAGTATTTACAATATTTGCAAATGGCCTCTTATGTGACCCAGAGGAGTTGCCTGAGGGTGGAAGAACAGAACCTTGAAAAATCACATCTTCCACAGACTTTCTCCAGCATTCTGCATGAGATTCAGACTTATCTAACGTCCTATTGATATGATGCATACTTTCACGTATTTCTTTCACCCATGCAGCCTGCATGTGTGCCGGTAGCGCCACCACATTACAAGTCTGTGTCACTAAAATGGCTTCCTCCGGGGAAGAACTCCTTGCCTCTGACATGTCTTACACACGTGCACAACACACACACAGACACACTGGGACTTATAGGGGACAGATCCACAGTAAAATCTGTCAGAGGGACGCAGTTTAGGAGCAGCCAGTTCACAACCCCAGCGCCAGTATATAATGCCTGTGAACACAAAATGCCCACTGACATGCAGTGCTGATTTACACAGTAAACAAACTTGTAAAGCACCAAATTCGCTTGTGCCCCCCCCCCCCTGTTGTGCACCCTGATACTTGTAGTCAGAAGTGGAGGAGGACCAGCGATGTCTCTGCAGCCTGAGGAGAGAGAAAATGGCGCTGAGCAGTGTGCTGGCTACCTGAGGAAGAAGCTCCGCCCCCGCAATGGCGAGTTTTTATAATATTTATACTGGCGGGGGTAGGGCTGTGCCTGGGCATCTTATGCCCCCTTTTAGCCAGTTTATATAGGTATTTTGCTGCCCAGGGCGCCTCCCCCCGCCCCGCGCCCTGCCACCCTGCAGTGCCTGTGTGTGTGGGCAGCAATGGCTCGCTGCGCTCCCGCCAGCGGCGCGGTACCTTAGCCGTCACTTTACTTGATTGAAGATCTATCTTCTTACACTCACCTGTCTTCTGACTTCTGGCTCTGTGAGGGGGGTGACGGCGTGCTGTGGGAGTGAGCATCTAGACACGGCTAGCGTTCAGTACCCTTCAGGAGCTAATGGTGTCCTGTCAGCCAGAAGCAGAGCCATGAAACTCTGAGGAAGTTGGTTCCTACTTCTGCCCCCTCAGTCCCACGAAGCAGGGAGTCTGTTGCCAGCAGTTCTCCCTGAAAATAAAAAACCTAACATAAGTCTTTTCAGAGAAGCTCAGTAGATCTTTCCTGGAGTGCATCCAATCTGCCTGGGCACATTTCTAAGACTGAGGTCTGGAGGAGGGGCAAAAAGGGAGGAGCCAGTTCACACCCATTGAAAAATCTTAAGAGTGCCCATGGCTCCTGCGGAACCGTCTATACCCCATGGTCATGAAGTGGACCCCAGCATCCTCTAGGACGTATGAGAAATATAGTTTCACCTATTAAAATGCATGATAATTACTGTAGAATTATGCTGATTTATCATTTCAAAATTAGGGTGTATAGCAATGGGGCTGATTCTGAATCAGATGCATCTGCAGCCACTTTACCGTACAGCCGTGGTAGACAGCTTGCCACCTTATTCTCATGTGAGTATACAGCCTCCTAGGTGATGGCCCAGCAGCAGTACCTGGACTTGCTCTCACTGTATGCTGGCTACATCTTTGAATGATCCTGGAAGTCGGCCTACATGCCCACAAGTGTCACATGACACTCCCACAAGATAGGTCAGGTCATAGACTTTGGCGGGGGCGGGTTCTGTTTGCCCAGAAACCTCCCCCTCTGACAGTGTTTCCAATTCTGACAATAGCAATAATATATATAATATATAAAATGATTACTAGAGCTGCCATCAAGACATGCAGTTGAAGGGACCGAGTGGAGCTGCTGCACATGCCCATTGGTAGCTGCTTCTGCTGTGTGTGTGGATCTGAGTACTCAATCAGTGCACTGGACCAGAGGTTAGCTGCCAGGAAGAAGAGATAGGAGCCTTACCATAAGGTGGACAAATGTAAGCTTAGAAAGTGCAGGTCTCCTGCTGTTCTATTCTGTTTGTGTATTTATTTATTATGGGATGTTTAACCTATCCTGTCGTGGACACCCACGAGTGGGAATAGTCCTGGGCCCCCTGCCGGCATTCTGGCGGCCTGGATCCCGGCGTCGGTGTGCTGACCGCAGGGATCATAACTACATCCCGTTTGATACAGCCTGTACTATAGACCAGTGGTTCCCAAACTGTGTGTCTAGGAACCCTGGGATGCTGCGAGGCTCTTACAGGGGTGCCTCGGGTTGGTAGTCCGTGACCAAGTCAAATTATTTATGGTCAAAGTGATAGGTAAAACCAGTGCTAGTGGCTGTATCATAAAACATGTGGACAAACAGAAGCACACTGTACACCACCACATAACTGAACCTAATCATGACAGGTAGAAACAATTTACTTAATTGAATCATTTTTATTTTTTCTAAACTCATCAATAAAAAACTTTTATCATAGTGGTGCCATGAATAACATGCTGATACTCTAGGGTGCCATTAAAAAAAAAAAAAACTGCTATAGACCATCTATAGTGTAAAGGGCCCTACACACTTGCTGATGTGTGCGGCCGATATGAACAATCTCATTCAGTAATGAACGAGAGATTGTTTATATCTGTCAGTGTGTATGCACCAACGATCAACGATGCGCGGGCCCGCGATTGTTCATTGTTCGTGCTGGCTCGTTTATACCTGCAAGCCAATATGGACAATATCGTCCATATTAGCATGGAGGGATATGGGGCCGGGTGACGTCAGGGAGTGAAGAAACTTCACTCCCCTGTCACCCCCCACCCCGACGCCGTATCGACCGTCGAGCACCTCGGCAAATGTGTAGGGGGCATTATATACTGTATTACATACAGTATCCATTGCATAAAAAGACCAATGTGTACAGTAATGTCCAGGGTCCTAACTAGGTTCTTCTACTGCTCTACCAGACTCCTGCATCTGCTCCAATGTTCTAGGGTGGGCGTTGTGGACTGCACTTGGAAACCCTCCTCTAGAAATCCTGTGTTTGACCATGCAGATCCATGTGATCTCATGTTCTCGCCGCTCATTTACCACAAATTTCATAGAGTGGTTTGTCCTCTGCATGGGGTGTGGTATGACTGACTGATGGTCTCCTGACTGCCGCTCAGCATACCGACGCCGGGATCCCAGGGTGGAGGGGTGAGTGCTGCAAGCCCATTGCGGGCTCAGTGGCGACCACGGGTTCTATTCCCACTCTATGGACACCCACGAGTGGAAATAGTCCTTGTTGGTTGGCATGCCGACCATCGGGATAGTGAGGGGGCGGGATTTTGGGGGAGGTCATGTGACCGTCGGTCTGCTGACCGCCGGTCACATGAATACCACCCTCTGCATGGTGTGGTACATACGCAGGCTGTGATTGCTTACTACAATGAATGTACAATCTGCAGATATGTGCAGGACATCTGCATCAGCGAATCTCATTAACATTGACAAATCTAAGTACGGGTTAGTAAATCACCAAACCAGGGGTGCTTACATTTTGGCCACTAAGCTACGCATAGACAGATATACTTCATTATCTACATGTGAACCGGAGACAGAAAAATCATGTGTTTCCTATGGTAACTCATTTTGCACTGCTTACTAATATCCCTATACACCACTAGGGGGACCGAAAACTGATTTAGTTTACCAAATGGTGAAATGCTTCTCAGTCAGGTATCCGCTTTATCCATCAAGTGGGACCAGCAAAGCCAGAGAAACTTTGTTGAAGCCTTGTAGGGTGAAATCACTATATGTTACCATTATACCCGTGCATACAGAGATCATTTGTGTCATTTGCTGGATATTGAGAGAAAACAACTTCACAGGAGTGGATTTTTCGCAGGGTCTCTATAAGTGCCCAGGTATGGTAACCATCATTGGGTATCACTGCGATACCACTGGCCCACTGCCACCCATGGTAGTAATAATAATAATAATAATAATAATGATTTTATTTATATAGCGCTCTTTCTCCAATAGGACTCAAGGCGCTTAACAGGTACATAGCATAATATAGTACAGAAAATAATGAAGTACATTTTCATAAAATACAGAAGCATGAAGATACTAAAAGGGACATTATGGAAATGCTTGAGTAAACAGAAAAGTCTTGAGTCTACTTTTGAAGGATTCTATAGTTGGGGCCTCTCGCACTGTGCGGGGTAGTGAGTTCCATAGAGTCGGAGCCGCATGACTAAAAGCTCGACCCCCAGATGAATTACAGTAGATTCTAGGTACTGCTAAAAGTCCTTCATCTACAGATCACAGTAATTGAGTGGGGCAGTATGGGGTCAGAAGCTGTTTCAGGTACCTTGGGCCTTGGTCATGTAATGCTTTGAAACTCAGTAAGCCAATCTTGAAGATGATTCGTAAATAATAGTGACCTATTGACTCTAGTAATATCTAACTAGTACTAACCATGTGTTGCTGTACTAAAAGCCCTACAAGGCTGAGCAGCGTAAATGTTACAAGTGGAGATGGAGAACATACTGTAGCAGCTCCTTATTGGTAGAAACACAAGACATGTATATTTGTATTTATATGAATGGACAGATGAAAGTGAGATATATAAGATTTTAATTCCCAGATATTGCAATCAGCATGTCCAAACAAGCCCTGCCATTAGTTCCATGTATTTTAATGTGGAAATAAGACAACACCAGTTTTCTAGGTTTCTTTAAATGGGATAAAAAGAAAATAGAACCTGTAATTTTAAACTTTGGGGCCCATTTATCATATCCGGCTTTTAAATGCAGTGTGGATAAAATATGTTCTATTAAGTTAGCAAAATGAAAATAAAATGTGTGCACCAATTTTGCAGTAGTTAGGTAATTTAAAATGAAGGGTGATGACGATCAGTCATCGTCACACCTCAGCAGTGCTGCAGACCACCGCTGTGATGCCTCCTGCCTCACTACAGCACAGCCACAGGCTCATTATGTCTGTATACACACCATTCAGGACTAAATTGTGATAGCTAGACAACTGGGTCAGAGCATCTCCAAAACAGCAGGTCTTGTGTGGTGTTCCCGGTATACAGTGGTTAGTATCTACCAAAAGTGGGCCAAGGAAGGACAACCGGTGAACCAGCAACAGTGTCATGGGCGCTCAAGGCTCAGTGATGTACATTGGGAGCGAAGGCTAGGTTGCCTGGTCCCATCCAACAGAAAAGCCACTGTAACACAAACTGCTGAAAACGTTAATACTGGCTATGATAGAAAGGTTTCAGAACACACAGTGGGGTAAATTTACTAAGGTGGAAGTTTTTTTAGAACTGGAGATGTTGCCAATAGCAACCAATCAGATTCTACTTAACATTTACCTAGCTGCTTCTAGAAGATAATAGATAGAATCTGATTGTTTGCTATGGGCAACATCACCAGATGTAGACCTTACTTTGACATGTTACTTCGACACTTTGCCATGTAGATGTTACTTTGACATGTAACACCTAACCAGGATGCAGCCAGGATCCCTGAACAGGTACACATCACATCGTCGAAATCCCGACAGCCGGGATGCCGAACGTCCACTCACCGCGGTGCTGCAAGAGGTAAGATTAGGTTCAGGCTGCGGGGGGAGGGTTAGGGTTAGCGTGCAGGGAGGAGGGGTTAAAGTTAGGCACTCCCCTCCGAAAGTTAGGGTTAGGCTGCGGGGAGGGAGAGTTAGGTTTAGGCAGTGGGGACGGGGCTTAGGTTTAGGCACTTACGGGGGAAGGTTAGGGTTAGGCACTAAGGGGGAGATTAGGGTGGTAGGGGAGAGGATATAACACCCCATACTCACCCCTGTCAGCTTCTTCGCAATCGGGATCCTGACGTTGGTATTTAATACGTCGAAATCCCGGGCGTAAGCTTTCCCTACTGAACCCACCTAAACATTGTTACAGATCAAGTACAGTCCTTCATGGCAGCAGTATTCAATGATGGCAGTGGCCTCTTTCAGTAGGATAATGCACCATGCCACACTGCAAACATTGTTCAAAGGGTTCAAGGTGTTGACTTGGCCTCCAAATTCCCCAGATCTCAATCTTATAAAGTATCTGAGGGATGTATTGGAAAGACAATACTGAGCCATTGAGGCTCCACCTCACAACTTACAGCACTTAAAGGATCTGCTGCTAACCTTATTGGTGCCAGAAACTACAGGACACTTTCAGAGGGGTAAAAGCTGTTTTGGGGGCATGAGGGGAACCTGTATAATCAGTATATGTAGCTCAGCATCTAGCTGTCCAAATTCTCCCATTACAGGGTTACAGGGGCTGTGTGGCTGTGATACCCTCTATATGTTATGGTGGTCACTGATGTTCTCCATACTACATGTTATTCATGACAATGCTTTTTGTATTGTATGGCGGTCAAATGGATGCACAGACTATTGTATGGTGGTCACTGATGCTCTCTGTATAATATGGCAGACATATAGGTAGAGGGTGACTACTATCTACTGGGGAGGGGGCACTGAGCTGAGTCTTTGCACCGGATCACAGAAAGTCTAGCTTCACCCCTGAGTCTGGTTCCCTCCTGCACAAGTGACTTGGCATTATTTGGTCACACTTGCAAACTGCACTGGAACAATGCTATTAGTAGCAGACTTAAACTGAAAGAAAAAATCTAATAAAGAAATTAAAATGAATAAACTGTCATAACAATTAGAATCTGGAATTTATTTCAAATATAAAAAATGCTTTATCTTACTAGAATTGTTTTCATTGATCCCAACTACCGCCATCCTGAGATGGTGCTAGTAATCGGAGGACAGCGGACATACTTGCTTTAATGTTGTCCTTGTTAAACTGTTAAATTAGTGATACAGGTTGAGTATCCCTTATGCAAAATGCTTGGGACCAGAGGTATTTTGGATATCGGATTTTTCCGTATTTTGGAATAATTGCATACCATAATGAGATATCATGGTGATGGGACCTAAATCTAAGCACAGAATGCATTTATGTTTCATATACACCTTATACACACAGCCTGAAGGTCATTTTAGCCAATATTTTTTATAACTTTGTACATTAAACAAAGTGTGTGTACATTCACACAATTCATTTATGTTTCATATACACCTTATACACACAGACTGAAGGTAATTTAATACAATATTATTAATAACTTTGTGCATACCTCCCAACTGTCCCGATTTTCGCGGGACAGTCCCGTTTTTTGGGGTCTGTCCCGCTGTCCCACCCGCGGGCCGCAGTGTCCCGCGGTGGGGGGGGACAGTTGGGAGGCTCAGTCTCCCGCTGCCCTGCTTAGCAGAGTCTATTCATTGTAGACAGAGGGAGAGGGGGCATGCCAGCGGCTCACGGAGCGCTGGGCATGCCCCCTCAGTGATGAAATCGGGGGCGTGGCTCGCGATAGCGGGTCTTCCCGCGAAGCCACGCCCCCTTTTCATCGACCACACCCCTTTTTGGGAGCGCGCGACTTCGCCGCGCGTGTGTCCCTCTTTCAAGGCAGCCAAAGTTGGGAGGTATGCTTTGTGTATTAAACAAAGTTTGTGTACATTGAGTCATCAAAAAACAAAGGTTTCACTATCTCACGCTCACTCAAAAAAAGTCCGTATTTCGGAATATTTGGATATGGGATACTCAACCTGTATCTAGCTCCCCCATGCAAATTCGGCAGTAGCCTTTCATAAACTGTAAAAATTCCTTAAAACCAAATTTGTCTGCCGAAGATAGCGCTTTTTGGTGCTTAATAAACAGATTCCCTTGGGGTTTATTTACTTATAAGTTGCTTACAATAGACAACATTTATTAGCATTTTTAACACAGAAATGTAAAACTGCAATATTATTAAGTGCAAAATACGCATGGGGTAGATGTATTATACTCGTACATATCGTGCAGGTATAACACTTCCTGCTTCGCCTCTTTACCAAGGCAAATCAGGAAGAGGTAGCGACAAGATGTATCAACATCTCAGTTGCCGGAGCGGGGGAGTGAAAACCCCTCCCTCCAGCGATCCCCGCCAGACCCCCCCCCACAGAGCATCGTCCACAAATATTAAGTATCCCCCAAATGTATGAAGGAGGGACCGCAGCAGATATCTCTGACACCTGCTGGGATCCCTGCATTCCCACCTGCTGCAGGTTTCTATATTGGCCCCCACAGCTACCACCATATAAAAGTGGAGGTAACCCAGTGTAGCCTATGGGCTGCTCACCACAATCTTTGCCATCCGAGGGTTATCCCCAGAACCCTTCCCGGAAGTTGTCGCTGTGTAAGTGTGTCAGGCTGACCGCGAATGCGCAGGCCGCCCAGCAGCTCACTGATCTCTGTCCGTGCCTGTGGTTATTTATACATCCAAGCTATATGATCGCATAATGGGTGCTAATATCATGCCCAGATCACATTGAATATGCGATCATTGATAAATAGGCTCCTTAATCTTATACCCCTTTTAGACCGCCATCTTTTAACACTGGTTCATGCACATGAACCCGTGTTCCTGTGAGGTCTGGAAGGGCCCAGTTGGAATAATCCAGGTCGAGCTACCCGGTATTCTAACTCGCTTGTGGCGGGTCGCACGATGGAAGCATCCGTGTCATGCTCCCGGGTGCGACATGCCTCAGGCAGTGTGAAAGGGGTATAAGATTACCACTGTTTGTCACTGTACCACTTATGCCATCTATAGATGCCAGCAATGGGGGCCCAGCATCAACATTTCAAGCTTCAGCGAAGCCTTCCAGGTACTGCATTGTTTCCACCAAGTGAAAGCGTAAGCGCGACTGGCCGTCGTGCATGCACATGACACAGCAGCCCGTCGCTGCCAGTGGTATCCTGCCATCAATAGAGCAGAGGATGCCGTCAAGGAGGAGGGCGTTGCTGGACCTCGACAGAGAGATAAGTAATGCTAAATACTAATGGCACATTCATTAGTATCGCTGCAATACTAAACGAAATATGTGCTGAAAAATAAGATTTTAAACCTACCGGTAAATCTTTTTCTCCCAGTCCGTAGAGGATGCTGGGGACTCCGTAAGGACCATGGGGTATAGACGGGCTCCGCAGGAGACATGGGCACTATAAAGAAACTTTAGTATGGGTGTGCACTGGCTCCTCCCTCTATGCCCCTCCTCCAGACCTCAGTTAGAGAACTGTGCCCAGAGGAGACGGACAGTACGAGGAAAGGATTTTTGTGAACCCAAGGGCAAGATTCATACCAGCCCACACCATCCACACCGTATAACCTGGAATATACGCAACCAGTTAACAGTATGAACAAACAGTATCAGGCAACGACTGATTTCAACTGTAACATAACCCTTATGTAAACAATAACTATATACAAGCCTTGCAGAAAAGAGTCCACACTGGGACGGGCGCCCAGCATCCTCTACGGACTAGGAGAAAAAGATTTACCGGTAGGTTTAAAATCTTATTTTCTCTTACGTCCTAGAGGATGCTGGGGACTCCGTAAGGACCATGGGGTTTATATCAAAGCTCCAAACCAGGTGGGAGAGTGCGGACGACTCAGCAGCACCGACTGAGCAAACGCAAGGTCCTCATCAGCCAGGGTATCAAACTTATAGAACTTTGCAAAAGTGTTTGAACCCGACCAGGTAGCTGCTCGGCAAAGCTGTAAAGCCGAGACGCCTCGGTCAACCGCCCCAGAAGAGCCCACCTTCCTAGTGGAATGGGCCTTTACCGAATTTGGCAACGGCAATCCAGCCGTAGAATGCGCCTGCTGAATCGTGTTACAGATCCAGCGAGCAATAGTCTGCTTTGAAGCGGGAGCGCCAAGTTTGTTGGCTGCATACAGGACAAACAGTGCCTCTGTTTTTCTAACCCGAGCCATCCTGGCTACATAGATTTTTAAGGCCCTGACTACATCCAGGGACTTGGAGTCCTCCAAGTCTCCCATAGCCACAGGCACCACAATAGGCTGGTTCATATGAAATGAAGAAACCACCTTGGGCAAAAATTGAGGACGAGTCCTCAACTCCGCTCTATCCACATGGAAAATCAGATAGGGGCTCTTGTGAGACAAAGCCGCCAATTCGGACACCCGCCTCGCAGATGCCAAGGCCAACAACATGACCACCTTCCCAGTGAGAAATTTTAATTCAACCGTCTGAAGCGGTTCAAACCAGTGAGAATTTAGGAACCGTAACACCACGTTAAGGTCCCATGGTGCCACTGGGGGTACAAAAGGAGGCTGGATGTGCAGCACTCCCTTTACAAAAGTCTGGACTTCTGGAAGAGAAGCCAATTCCTTCTGAAAGAAAATAGATAGGGCCGAAATCTGTACTTTAATGGAGCCTAACTTCAGGCCCATATCCACTCCTGTCTGTAGAAAGTGGAGAAAACGGCCCAGATGGAAATCTTCCATAGGAGCACTCTTGGCTTCACACCAAGATACATACTTCCTCCAGATACGGTGATAATGCTTCGCCGTCACCTCCTTCCTAGCCTTTATCAGCGTAGGGATGACTTCTTCCGGAATACCTTTCCCAGCTAGGATTTGGTGTTCAACCGCCATGCTGTCAAACGTAACCGCGGTAAGTCTTGGAACACGCAGGGCCCCTGCTGCAACAGGTCCTCCCTGAGAGGAAGAGGCCACGGATCTTCTGTGAGCATTTCCTGAAGATCTGAATACCAGGCCCTTCGAGGCCAATCTGGAACAATGAGTATTGTCTGCACTCTTTTTCGTCTTATGATTCTCAATATTTTTGAGATGAGAGGAAGAGGAGGGAACACATAGACTGACTGAAACACCCATGGTGTCACCGGGGCGTCCACCGCTACTGCCTGAGGGTCCCTTGACCTGGCACAATACCTCCGAAGTTTCTTGTTGAGGCGTGACGCCATCATGTCTACTTGAGGAAGTCCCTAATGACTTGTTATCTCTGCAAAAACTTCTTGATGAAGTCCCCACTCTCCTGGAAGGAGATCGTGTCTGCTGAGGAAGTCTGCTTCCCAGTTGTCCACACCCGGAATGAAGACTGCTGACAGAGCGCTTACGTGATTTTCCACCCAGTGAAGAATCCTGGTGGCTTCCGCCATTGCCACTCTGCTCATTGTCCCGCCTTGGCGGTTTACATGAGCCACGGCTGTGACGTTGTCTGATTGAATCAGAACCGGTAGGTCGTGAAGAAGATTCTCCGCTTGTCGTAGGCCGTTGTATATGGCCCTCAATTCCAGTACGTTGATGTGTAGACAAGCCTCCTGGCTTGACCACAGTCCCTGAAAATTCCTTCCTTGTGTGACTGCTCCCCATCCTCGGAGGCTCGCGTCCGTGGTTATCAGAACCCAGTCTTGAATGCCGAACCTGCGACCCTCTAGAAGGTGAGCACTCTGCAGCCACCACAGGAGAGACACCCTGGCCCTGGGGTACAGGCTTATCTTCTGATGTATTAGTAGATGGGACCCGGACCACTTGTCTAGAAGGTCCCACTGAAAAGTCCTCGCATGGAACCTGCCGAAGGTGATGGCCTCGTAGGCTGCCACCATTTTTCCCAGAACTTGAGTGCATTGATGAACCGACACTCTTTTTGGTTTTAGCAGGTCTCTGACCATGTTCTGGAGGTCCTGGGCTTTTTCCATTGGGAGAAAAACCCTCTTCTGTTCCATGTCTAGAATCATGCCTAGGAATGATAGACAAGTCGTTGGAATCAATTGAGACTTTGGCAGATTTAGAATCCAAACGTGTTGTTGTAGCACTCTCAGGGAGAGCGACACGCTTTTCAGCAATTGATCTCTCGATCTTGCTTTTATCAGGAGATCGTCCAAGTACGGGATAATTGTGACTCCCTGTCTGCGCAGGAGCACCATCATCTCCGCCATCACCTTGGTGAAAATTCTCGGGGCCGTGGAAAGCCCAAACGGCAACGTCTGAAACTGGTAATGACAGTCCTGTACAGCAAATCTCAGGTACTCCTGATGAGGAGGATATATGGGGACATGAAGGTATGCATCCTTTATGTCTAGTGACACCATAAAATCCCCCCCTTCCAGGCTGGAGATCACTGCCCGGAGCGATTCCATCTTGAATTTGAACTTTTTCGAATACAGGTTTAGGGATTTTAGATTTAAAATGGGTCTCACCGAGCCATCCGGTTTCGGGACCACGAACAGGGTTGAATAATACCCTTTCCCCTGTTGGACTGGGGGAACCTTGATAATCACTTGCTGTTGACACAGCTTTTGAATTGCAGCTAACACTATTTCCCTCTCTGGGGGAGCAGCTGGCAAGGCCAACTTGAAAAATCGGCGAGGAGGCACCTCTTCGAATTCCAGTTTGTAGCCTTGGGACACAATTTCCAGCACCCAAAGATGCACGTCTGACAGAACCCAGACCTGGCTGAAGAGTCGAAGCCGTGCCCCCACCGGTGCGGACTCCCTCAGTGGAGCCCCAGCGTCATGCGGTGGATTTAGTGGAAGCCGGGGAGGACTTCTGCTCCTGGGAACTAGCTGTAGCAGGCGTTCTTTTCCCTCTACCCTTACCTCTGGCGAGGAAGGATGAGCCCCGACCTCTTCTGGACTTATGCGACCGAAAGGACTGCATCTGATATTGTGGAGTTTTCTTTTGCTGTGGGGGAACAAAAGGCAAAAAAGTAGATTTACCCGCGGTAGCTGTGGAAACCAGGTCCGCGAGACCCTCCCCAAATAAAACCTCACCCTTGTAAGGTAAAACCTCCATATGCCTCTTTGAGTCGGCATCACCTGTCCATTGGCGGGTCCACAGGGCTCACCAAGCCGAAATCGCCATGGCGTTGGCTCTCGAACCTAGCAGCCCAACGTCTCTCTGAGCGTCTCTCATATATAAGACTGCGTCTTTAATGTGACCTAAGATCAATAAAATGGTATTCCTGTCTAGGGTATCCATGTCAGCTGACAAGGTATCTATCCAAGCTGCAACTGCGCTACATACCCATGCCGATGCTATTGCCGGCCTGAGTAAAGCACCCGTATGTGTATAAATAGATTTTAAGGTAGTTTGCTGTCTAGGATCAGCAGGATCCTTGAGGGCTGCCGTGTCAGGAGACGGTAGCGCCACCTTCTTGGACAAACGCGTTAAAGCCTTGTCCACCCTGGGCGAGGACTCTCATCGTACCCTGTCCCGTGCAGGAAAAGGATACGCCATAAGAATCCTCTTTGGAATCTGCAGTTTTTTATCTGGAGTTTCCCAAGCTTTTTCGAATAACTCGTTCAGCTCATGAGATGGGGGAAACGTTACCTCAGGATTCTTTTCCTTAAACATGTGCACCCTCATGTCAGGGACAGAGGGGTCATCTGTGATATGCAAAACATCTTTTATTGCAATAATCATATAATGAATACTTTTGGCCACCCTTGGGTGTAACCTTGCATCATCGTAGTCGACACTGGAGTCAGAATCCGTGTCGGTATCAGTGTCTGCTATTTGGGATAGAGGACGTTTTTGGGACCCTGAAGGGCCCTGTGACACAGCTAAAGCCATGGATTGACTCCCTGCATTTTCCCTGGACTCTGCTTTGTCCATCCTTTTATGTAATAAAGTCACATTTGCATTTAACAGATTCCACATGTCCAACCAATCAGGTGTTGGCGTTGCCGACGGAGACACCACAATCATCTGCTCCACCTCCTCCTTAGATGAGCCTTCCGCTTCAGACATGGCGACACACTCGTACCGACACCCCCACACACACAGGGATATATTTATATGGAGACAGTTCCCCAATAAGGCCCTTTGGAGAGACAGAGAGAGAGTATGCCAGCACACACCCAGCGCAAACTCACACTGGAAAATAAAATTCCCAGATAAATAGCGCTTTTGTATATAATTATCTGTATATAATACACTCACTGCGCCTTACAAATCCCCCCCCCCCCCTCTTTTCTGCCCTGTGTCACCGTGTTCAGCAGGGGAGAGTCCGGGGAGCCAGCTTCTCTGCAGTTCTCTGTGGAGAAAATGGCGCTGGCTAGTGCTGTGGGATCAAGCTCCGCCTCCCCCCTGGCGGCGGGCTCCGGTTCCGCTTAATTTTGTAATACTGGCGGGGGATTTTAATATATACTGCCTCCGCAGCCTATATATGTACTAGCCAGTCCTAGAGGTATAATATTGCTGCCCAGGCCCCCCCCCCCCCCTGCGCCCTGCACCCATCCGTGCCTGCAGTGTGTGGGAGCAATGGCGCGCAGCGTTACCGCAGAGAAGATCTGAAGTCTTCTGCCGCCTTAGAAGTCTTATTTCTTCTTATACTCACCCGGCTTCTTTCTTCCGGCTCTGTGAGGAGGACGGCGGCGCGGCTCTGGGACGAACGGCGAGGGGAGACCTGCGTTCCGACTCCCTCTGGAGCTAATGGTGTCCAGTAGCCTAAGAAGCAGAGCCTATCACTTAAGTAGGTCTGCTTCTCTCTCCTCAGTCCCACGATGCAGGGAGCCTGTTGCCAGCAGTGCTCCCTGAAAATATAAAACCTAACAAATTTTTTTTTTTTTTTCAGAGAACTCAGGAGAGCTCCCTGTAATGCACCCAGTCTCCTCTGGGCACAGGAACTAACTGAGGTCTGGAGGAGGGGCATAGAGGGATGAGCCAGTGCACACCCATACCAAAAGTTTCTTTATAGTGCCCATGTCTCCTGCGGAGCCCGTCTATACCCCATGGTCCTTACGGAGTCCCCAGCATCCTCTAGGACGTAAGAGAAATAAGGTTTATTGTTAAATGGGGCCTTAAGTGGCTGCCATATGTAGCAGCTATAATTGCATATCTTACACTCATTGTGTAAAGTACAGTACCTTTGGCTGTGTGGAGTGGTTGGGATCAGTATGTTATCCTGGCAGTCATTATACCGACGCCGTGATCCCGGTTATTAGAATGCGTGTGTGGGGGGGGGGGGGGGGGGGCGCGAGTGCATAGAAAGCCCCTTGCGGGCTCGGCAGGTTCTATTTTCCCTCTATGGGTGTCGTGGACACCCACAGAGGGGGAATCACCTACCTTTGCCGGTATTCCCGGCGGGATCCTGGCGTCGGTATTGTGACAGCCAGGATCCCGTCCATCAGTATGCTGACCTCATACTGAGTGGTTTATTTATGTATTTTTCCCCTGTATCAATAAAACGTTATTCCTGGCTAGACCAATTAGTACAAAATCTACAAAATGTTCTAAACCGTTAAGTGTATTATAACGGTGATATATAATAGTATCCTGTGACCACCCTGACAACACTTACTTACTTACTTACTTACTGTGGGACGTGCGATGAGGTAAATGGCTCAGGAGGCACTGGCTAGCACCAGAGCCAGATTTACATGCAATATATGAGCCAAAGGGTACATCTGGGTATTTATACACAGGTGCAGCAGAATAAACTCCTGGAAATCTGCTGAGTTGTGATCAGAGACATGTGGAAAAGAGAAGCAGGGGACTCAGAGACTTTTAACTCTGGACTCCAGAGTTTTGGCTATAAAAATGATTAGAATAATGCAAAGAAGATATTTCAAACATATTCTTTGTATTTTTCATATACTGTACTTTATACAGTCGAAACTGTGGAACAAACGTAAGTATGACAGGAAGGGCTTTGCTTCACCTGCCTCACCCCACCGCACGGCACCTAGGGGGCAGATTTATTAAGCTCGTGAAGTGATAAAGTGGAAGGTGATAAAGGACCCGCCAATCAGATCCTAACTACCATGTCACAGACTGGGTTTGAAAAATGACAGCTAGGAGCGCTGACTGGCTGGTCCTTTATCACCTTCCAATTTATCACTTCACCGAGCTTAATAAATCTGCCCCCTAGTGTCCAAGCTGCCAAGTATGGTCACGGTTGTAGCTGTTGCAGACGGATATGGGACTCAAGGTCGACAGTGTCTCGGTCGACACCCATCAGGTCGACACCTATTGGTCGACAGTGGCTATGTTGACACTAGGAATATGTCGACACGGGCATTAGGTCGACATGAACAAGATCGACACGGAAAAAGGTCGCCGTGAATTTTTCGTGGTTTTTTGGTGTGGTTTTCTTCGTAAAGTGACCAGGAACCCCAATTAGTGCACCGTGTCTCCTCGCAGCTTTTGGGCACAGGTTACCGTTCCCAATCGTAGTCCACGTGGATCGTAAAGTATGAAAAAGTTTTAAAAAAAGAAAAGAAATGTGGAAAAATCATGTCGATCTTTTTGCATGTTGACCTAATGGTCGCGTCGACCTAGTCACTGTTGACCAATGGGTGTCGACCCAGAGTCTGGATACCCTCGTGGCCACAAAGATGTACATCTCCACTTGTGTTCATTTTTTATAGTCACTAGCGTACATGGTATAGCCACTGTTGTACCTGCTATAATAACCACTAATGTACATGATTCCCCCAGTCCCCACACCCGGGTACTCACCCCTGCCCCCGCACTCCCCCGGGTAGTCCTGGCAGCAGTCGGCGCTGCGGCGGCAGTAGGTGTCGCAATAACACGCGCTCTCTGTCGGGCTGACACCGGTACACGCGTTATTCCTTCCCGGACAGCACCTGGGATGTCCGCGCCGGGCACAGAAGCACCGACCACCCGGGACCTGGATAGCCCATACGGAGCAGAGGAGCAGCCACAGCCCAGAGCTGCGGAGCTGCATCCTGGGACATGCAGCAGAGTCAGGAGGTGACGGTGGGGAATATAGGGAGGATGGAGGGGGGTAATGCCAGCACAGCCGGGGCAACGCGATATACGGGACAGGAGTGTGACGCCCGCAGGGATGGAAGACAGGCTGGGAGCCCACCGCCTGCAGAGATCGGAGACTGCAGGTCAGGTCATGTCAGGTCAGCCCCGTCTGACAGCAGCCACCTCTGTACAGTTGTGCACAAGTGCTCGCTGCAGCCAACTGCATCTCTGCCGAGTGGATTTGTATATAGCCGGGAGGGGGCTCCGTGCTGCCCGGGACTATGATTGGCCCTCAGTGACCGGCCCTGTCCCTCCCAGTGCAACAGAAACGCATCGGATGCCGGGCTCTGACTAGCAGGCGTATTCCCAAAATGTGAAACATGCCAATGACGAGCCCCTCATATATGTGTCTGAAGGGGGCATACATGTGGAAACTTATGCATCTATCTATCTATCTATCTATCTATCTATCTATCTATCTATCTATCTATCTATCTATCTATCTATCTATCGATACTAGTATATATATTAAATGTAATTTATTTCTGCTGCTGGTGTGGTGGTGATGTGAGCAGTAGGTGTCACAGAGGTCTGTTATCGGGATTGAAGCTGCCAGGTGATGTGTGTGAGCCGGTGAGTCGCACACCAGTGCAGAATAGATAGAAGTGTGGGGTATGTACTGGATATTAATGAGGTCTATGTATGTGACAATAAAATTAAGAAGCATCATTAAAAACCACAAAAAAACTCAAACATAGCCACCTTTGCTGATGTCAGTGATGTATACAGTTCTCTTTTTTGTGTTTTGTTTTTTAAAGGGGAAAAAAGTATCTGTGCTCAGGGAAAAAGTACTAGAACTCATTGGCTTCTTTATATTTCTGGAACTAGTTCTCTTAATTAAAAAATAAACAAAAATAATTGCTGTTGATCAGAAAAATCACTGGATGTACATGATAGTAGATATACAGTATTGTAGATGTAATATATTAGAATAGATGCTGTTAGACAGGTATCTAATTGGCCCCTATATATTTTCAGACAATAAAAATGTCCTGTTGTCGTGATTAATGACCGATGGTCATTATCACGGTATCTTATTACAGGCTGTTTTCATCGGCCGAAAATAGCCCCGCGATTGCGCAAAAAACATGGGATCAGTGATAAGTCCCCGATCCAATGTGTTATCGCTGCTCCGGTCGCCACGCTTATTTCGGATTATGCTTTGGGTGCATAAAGCATAATCCATGATAACTGCCCACATCAGGGTGAGAAGCGCGCATCATCGGGGCTAATAGGATAGCCCTCGGCGATACAATTACCCACAGTCATTGACCGCTGGTAATTGGATACACCCCTTACTGGGAATCAGGGGCGGATTGGAATGGAAAACCAGCCCGGGAAAATTATGGAAGCAGCCCTAATGGGGGGTGCGGTCTGATGAGGGGATGGGATCTGTTGAGGGGCTGTAATCCCTCCTCACAAGGCCTGATTGTATGCAATTGCTGCCTTCCTTACATCTTTTGTACAGTTGTGTCTGAAACCAGGAGCAGTTTGGGAACTAAAAGTAGCCCTGTAGAACAGAGTAGTCTTAACAGCAGTGTAGGCCCCTGGGCACAGCAATGCACTGGGGCCCCTACCCACCCATCAGCGGTAGGGGTGGAGGGTGCTATCAGCGGCAGGTTTGATGTCCCGCGGGGGGTAGGGGGGTTCTATCTTTAGCTCAGCATGTAGGACAGAGGCGTAACTAGGGTTTTCGGAGCCCAGGGCAAGATGAGTGGCACCCCCCCCCCCCCCAAAAAAAAAAGGAGTATGTGTCGGAAAAATGGGTGTGGCCACGCACCAGAAGGGGTGTGGCCACTGAAAATGCCCCATAGTGCCAGTTACATGCCCCACAGTGCCAGTTACATTTCCCCACAGTGCCAGTTACAATGCCCCACAGTGCCAGATACATGCCCCACAGTGCCAGATACATGCCCCACAGTGCCAGTTACATTGCCCCAAAGTGCCAGTTACAATGCTCCACAGTGCCAGATACATGCCTCACAGTGCCAGTTACATTGCCCCACAGTGCCAGATACATGGCCCACAGTGCCAGATACATGCCCCAGTGTCAGATACATGCCCCACAGCCCCAGTGCCAGTTACATTGCCCCACAGTGCCAGTTACAATGCCCCACAGTGCCAGTTACATTGCCCCACAGTGCCAGTTACAATGCCCCACAGTGCCAGTTCTTTTTTTATGTTTACCTGCAGCGTTGAGGAGAAAGAGAGGGGACAGGCAGCAGTGTACACTGCTAGAGCCTGCCCTCACTCTCTGACAGCACTCGCGGCTCCCCGTTCTGCTCCCACATGTGCTTCATGTGGTGACCTTTCTTCCCTTCGTATGTGCGCCGCGGTCGCGCGCGCACACGCGCAATGTAGATTATGCGGAGGGGTGGCGACGAGGCTCCTGGCTGCTGCTGCCTGTACTGTGTGATAGGCACATCAGCCGGGGAGACAGGGAGAGTGCCGCGGGTAGCGCCGGCGGAATCCCTGTCGCATGGGGCTACCAGTCCCTCTGCTGGGGCTACCACGGCGCCCAGAGCACGTGCCCTGCTCGCCCTGTGCTAGATACGCCTCTGATGTAGGACCTGGAGAAATAATTTCTGCTAATTACTCCTTTACTGCACAAATGGGGCTGGAAGGAGAACGCTAAACTGTAGAAGGGGACATTATGCTGAATGAAGGGGCCCTGGTACATGACTTACAGGGTGGTAGGGGGTGTTTAATACACAGGGGAGGGGTGGATAGTGGAGTGGGTTTAATATTCATCATTTTCCGGGGGTCAGGGCAGCTTGCTTTACTGCAGATATCTCCAGTTCCTGGAAATAGATTTCTTAGCTTTAATTGGACTAAAAAAAACTAGAGAGTACCACCTGTCATGAGGTACTGGGGACTTGGGGATCGGACTTCAGGAGCCAGAGCTATCCACCAACAAAAATATAAAACTGCATATTAGACGTGTGGAGCTGGAGCAGGGACCAGCTGCTTGAAGGCTGATATCTCTGGTTCTGGCCATAGTGCAGACAAGCTGCCAGTGTCCACTGAAAGGGGAGAGTCCCAGCTTTTGGAGTATACCCTCAGAAAAACTCTAAGTCAGACAGAACCCTAGATATCTTGCTGGGAAGAACAATTAACAGGCTTGGATGGGGACCACTGCTTTGAAGTCGGATATCTCTGGTTCTCCAGGGCCGATTTTCAAAAATCTGGTACCCCTGGAAAGAGGACACCCTCAGCTATCAGCCTATCACCCTTTTACTCCTGGGCCCTTGGGCAAGAACCCGTTGAGCCCATACGAAAAGACGGCCCTGCTGTAGAATTTTGTAGGAGTGGCCTGACATGGGCAGCACAAGAAGTATAACATATGGGGGGATGTAGTAGGGTGTGAGAATCAGAAAGTGAGAGCTTTTGGGAGAGTTCTGTTTTTTTCAAAGGTGCAATCAGTATATGGTAGACTTAATCTGGTTTTGCCATGTAAATGATTGCCTCTTTAAAAAAACACTCTTTAAAAAAAACAGGAGAACTCACAAAATCTTTCACTGTCTGATTCTCACACTCAGCTTTCCAAAATGTTGGGAGGTATGCCATGGTGTAGACACAGCAGCATTACTGGATAGCAGAGTTGCTGTATTGCAGAGATGGAATAACAGAATGAATGGGGACAATGCAGTGTGCTGAGTGCGGTGGGCTGCCTGTCTTGTGGGGGGTGAGGCCACATGACAACACACAAAACAGGCTGAACAGACATGCCGGCCTACCAGGAATTTTCTTCGTGAGCTCTATGGCCAACCTGACCCTGGTACTGTCTAGCTGCCTGCAGCTGAATGCATTGTGATGCCACAGTGGTACTGTCTGGCTGCCTGCAGCTGAATGCATTGTGATGTCACAGTGGTACTGTCTAGCTGCCTTCAGCTGAATGCATTGTGATGTCGAAGAGGTGCTGTCTAGCTGCCTACAGCTGTATGCATTATGATGTCACAGTGGTACTGTCTAGCTGCCTGCAGCTGAATGCATTGTGATGTCACAGAGATACTGTCTGTCTGCAGCTGAATGCACTGTGATGTCACAGAGGTACAGTTTAGCTGCCTGCACCTGAATGCATTGTGATGCCACAGTGGTACTGTCTAGCTGCCTGCAGCTGAATGCATTGTGATGTCACAGTGGTACTGTCTAGCTGCCTACAGCTGTATGCATTATGATGTCACAGTGGTACTGTCTAGCTGCCTGCAGCTGAATGCATTGTGATGTCACAGAGATACTGTCTGTCTGCAGCTGAATGCACTGTGATGTCACAGAGGTACTGTTTAGCTGCCTGCAGCTGAATGCATTGTGATGTCACAGAGGGACTGTGTAGCTGCCTGCTGCTAAATGCAATGTGCTGTCACAGAGGTACTTTCTAGCTGCCTGCAGCTGAATGCAGTGTGACAGGGCCAGCTCCAGGCACGTTCCAACAGAGCGGCCGAACAGGGCGCCACACTTAATGGGCACCGCTAGCTCGCGCCGCCATATTGGAGGCTGCCCTGGAGCCAAGTCCCTGCACTGCAGCCGCAGCGCAGCATCTGTCCCGCCGGCCCGCCTCCCACAAGCGTTCATGTAAGCAGTGCTGGCTCGTGAGCCAATCAGAGTTTGCGGACTGTCAGCTAAGGCTCCTGATTGGCTGCCAGACTGCAAGCTTTGATTGGCTCGCGGACCGCCGCCTAATTGTAGCACCACCGCAGGAGTCTGAGGGGAAGGAGAGGCGCACGCTTCCCATCTACTCCCCACCCAAGAGAACAGTCAGCAGCATCAGCGCGGTGAGCAGCACTTGGGGGGGGGGGCACTGTGTGTATCTGGGACTGCGGGCATATCTGGCACTCTGGGGGCATGTGTATCTGGCACTGGGGGGCATATCTGGCACTCTGGGGCATGTGTATCTGGCACTTGGGGGCATATCTGGCACTGTGGGGGCATGTGTATCTGGCACTTGGGGCATATCTGGCACTCAGGGGGTTTGTGTATCTGGCACTCTGGGGATATGTGTATCTGGCATTGGGGGGGCATATCTGGCACTCTGGGGACATGTGTATCTGGCATTGGGGGCATATCTGGCACTCTGGGGACATGTGTATCTGGCATTGGGGGCATATCTGGCACTGTGGGGACATGTGTATCTGGCACTGGGGGCATATATGTATCTGGCACTGTGGGGACATGTGCATCTGGCACTGCTGGGGGGCATATCATGTGTATCAGGTACTGCTGGGGGCATATTATTTCTATCTGGCACTGCTGGGGGTGCATATCATGTTTATCTGGCACTGCTGGGGGGCATATCATGTGTATCTGGCACTGCTATGGGGCATATCATGTGTATCTGGCACTGCTGGGGGGCATATCATGTCTAACTGGCACTGCTGAAGGTCATATCATGTCTATCTGGCACTGCTGGGGGGCATATCGTGTCTATCTGGCACTGCTGAGGGGCATATCGTGTGTAGCTGGCACTGCTGGGGGGCATATCATATGTAGCTGGCACTGCTGGGGGGCAAATCATGTCTATCTTGCACTGCTGGGGGGCATATCATGTGTAGCTGGCACTGGTGGGGGAATATCATGTGTATCTGACACTGCTGGGGGTCATATCATGTGTATATGGCACTGCTGTGGGGCATACCCCTGTTTTGTTCATATATTTGTAAATCCAGTCATCAGGACACAGAGACATGTGAGTTCACTGCTGTGCTGTTTATTCCATCCAACTCCAGGCACACTGCATACTGGACCACCCACTTCCCAGCATTCCCCTGGTCCCAGGGACCATCACTAAAGATTCAGGCTTACACCTATTAGTAAGGGAGTGTCTACAAATATTAATACACTAACATCACAACCCCCAACCCCTATGCGCACGCCAGGGAAAGTGGGTGTGGCCTTGGGGAAAGTGGGCGTGGCCTCATAACTTCATATTATTATACTATAAATAAATATATTTTCACACCCCCTCTACGCACACAATTAGCAGCCTTATACATAACAGCCACAGTAGTGTTCCTTACACACAATGGGGGTAATTCCAAGTTGATCGCAGCAACAATTTTGTTAGCAGTTGGGCAAAACCATGGCCCTCATTCCGAGTTGTTCGCTCGGTATTTTTCATCGCATCGCAATGAAAATCCGCTTAGTACGCATGCGCAATGTTCGCACTGCGACTGCGCCAAGTAACTTTGCTATGTAGAAAGTAATTTTACTCACGGCTTTTTCATCGCTCCGGCGATCGTAATGTGATTGACAGGAAATGGGTGTTACTGGGCGGAAACACGGCGTTTCAGGGGCGTGTGGCTGAAAACGCTACCGTTTCCGGAAAAAACGCAGGAGTGGCCGGAGAAACGGTGGGAGTGCCTGGGCGAACGCTGGGTGTGTTTGTGACGTCAACCAGGAACGACAAGCACTGAACTGATCGCACAGGCAGAGTAAGTCTGAAGCTACTCTGAAACTGCTAAGTAGTTAGTAATCGCAATATTGCGAATACATCGGTCGCAATTTTAAGAAGCTAAGATTCACTCCCAGTAGGCGGCGGCTTAGCGTGTGTAACTCTGCTAAATTCGCATTGCGACCGATCAACTCGGAATGAGGGCCCATGTGCACTGCAGGGGAGGCAGATTTAACATGTGCAGAGAGAGTTAGATTTGGGTGTGGTGTGTTCAATCTGCAATCTAATTTGCAATGTAAAAATAAAGCAGTCAGTACTTACCCTGCACAGAAATAAAATAACCCACCCAAATCTAACTCTCTCTGCAAATGTTACATCTGCCTCCCCTGCAGTGCACATGATTTTGACCAACTGCTAAAAAATTTCCTGCTGCGATCAACTTGGAATTACCCCCAATGTCTCCAGTATAGTGTCAGATACACATAATGTCTCCAGTATAGTGCCAGCTACACACAATGTCTCCAGTATAGTGCCAGATACACACAATGGGGTAAATTTACTAGATGGGAGTTCTATTTAAGATGGGATGTTGCCCATAGCAACCAATCAGATTCTACTTCTCATTTATCTAGCACCTTCTAGATAATAGTACCTGGAATCTGATTGGTTGCTATGGGCAACATCCCATCTTAAATAGAACTCCCAACTTAGTAAATTTACCCCAATGTCTCCAGTATAGTGCCAGATACACATAATGTCGAGTGCCAGATAGAAATTATATACCCCCCAGCAGTGCCAGCTACACATGACATGCCCCGCAGCCATGCCAGCTACACACAATATGCCCCCCAGCAGTGCCAGCTACACATGACATGCCCCTCAGCAGTGCCAGCTACACATGACATGCCCCCCAGCAGTGCCAGCTACACATGATAGTGTTCACTTTTTAGGGCAGGGTGCTGATCACAGGGAGGGCACATTTTTAAGTTAGGTGGGCAAAATGATGTACATACTGTAATGCTTGGTGCTCATCTACCTACATGGTAAAGCATGGACAGTGCGCGCCAAAAATGTAGGGGCGTTGCTTCGTGGGGAAGGTGCGTGGCCACATAATAGTGGCAATTCCCATTATACCACACAGTAGTGCAGTTAATACACACTGCACCAGGTAGAACCTCCTACACACTTTGCGCCAGGTAGAGCACGTTAGACACTTTGCGCCAGACAGAGCACGTTAGACACTTTGCGCCAGGCAGAGCACGTTAGACACTTTGCGCCAGGCAGAGCACTGAGACACATTGCCTAGCCACAGACGCCTAGCGGGAACACTACATGATATGCTCCCCAGCCATGCCAGCTACACGACATGCCCCCCAGCAGTGCCAGATACATAAATGGCCACACAGTGCCAGATATGTCCCCACTGTTCCAGATACATAAATGCCCCCACAGTGCCAGATACAGAAATGCCCCCACAGTGCTAGATATGCCCCCACAGTGCCAGATATGCCCCCACAGTGCCAGATACATAAATGCCCCTACAGTGCCAGATATGTTCCCACAATTCCAGATACATAAATGCCCCTACAGTGCCAGATACAGAAATGCCCCCACAGTACCAGATAAATGCCCTCACAGTGCCAGATAAATGCCCCCACAGTGCCAGATACATAAATGCCCCTACAGTGCTAGATATGTCCCCACAGTTCCAGATACATAAATGCCCCTACAGTGCCAGGTACAGAAATGCCCCCACAGTGCCAGATATGCCCCCACAGTGCCAGATATGCCCCCACAGTGCCAGATACATAAATGCCCCTACAGTGCCAGATATGTCCCCACAGTTCCAGATACATAAATGCCCCTACAGTGCCAGATACAGATATGCCCCCACAGTGCCAGATATGCCCCCACAGTGCCAGATAAATGCCCCCACAGTGCCAGATACATAAATGCCCCTACAGTGCCAGATATGTCCCCACAGTTCCAGATACATAAATGCCCCTACAGTGCCAGATACAGAAATGCCCCCACTTTGCCAGATATGCCCCCACTTTGCCAGATATGCCCCCACAGTGCCAGATAAATGCCCCCACAGTGCCAGATAAATGCCCCCACAGTGCCAGATACATAAATGCCCCCACAGTGCCAGATATGTCCCCACAGTTCCAGATACATAAATGCCCCTACAGTGCCAGATACAGAAATGCCCCCACAGTGCCAGATAAATGCCCCCACAGTGCCAGATAAATGCCCCCACAGTGCCAGATATGACCCCACACAGTGCCATGTCCCCACAGTGCAGATATGACCCCACACAGTGCCATGCCCCCACAGTGCAATCCATAAATGCCCCCCCCCAAAAAAAAAAAAATACCTGCGGCGCTGGGAGGGGGAGGAGTGCTGCTGTCTGTGGGGCCGGGTCCGGGTGCGGGCGGGCGGGGGGCCGGGTGCGGGGCCGGGCGGGCGGCCTCCAAAGCGCTTGTGTGCGCTATGCGCGCGGCGCCGGCGTCTGACGTTAGACACCGGCGCCGCTCAGCGCGCATAGCGCACGCAAGAGTTCAAGGCCCTGTGCAGAATTACCCGGCCGGCTCCAGGTTCGAATATGGCGGCGCCTAGTAAGGGTGGCGCCCTGCGCGGCCGCTCTATTCGAACATGCCTGGAGCCGGCCCTGATCTGGTGGGGGGCATATCATGTCTATCTGGCACTGCTTAGGGGCATATTGTGTAGCTGGCACTGCTGGGGGGCATATCATGTGTAGCTGGCACAGCTGCGGGGCATATCATGTGTATCTGGCACAGCTGGGGGGAATATCATGTGTATCTGGCACTGCTAGGGGGCATATCATGTGTATCTGGCACTGCTGGGGGGCATATGTCCATCTGGCACTGATGGGGGCATGTCATGTCTATCTGGCACTGCACTACTGGGGTCATTATGTGTATCTGGCACTATACTGGAGACATTGGGCCTAATTCTGAGTTGATCGCAGCATCAAATTTGTTAGCAGTTGGGCAAAAACCATGGGGGTAATTCCAAGTTGATCGCAGCAGGAATTTTTTTAGCATTTGGGCAAAACCATGTGCACTGCAGGTGGGGCAGATATAACATTTGCAGAGAGAGTTGGATTTGGGTGGGTTATTTTGTTTCTGTGCAGGGTAAATACTGGCTGCTTTATTTTTACACTGCAATTTAGATTGCAGATTGAACTCACACCACCCAAATCTAACTCTCTCTGCACGTTATATCTGCCTTCCCTGCAGTGCACATGGTTTTGCCCAACTGCTAACTAAGTTCCTGCTGCGATCAACTTGGAATTACCTCCCATGTGCACTGCAGGGGGGACAGATATAACATGCGCAGAGAGAGTTCAATTTGGGTGGGGTGTGTTCAAACTGAAATCTAAATTGAAGTGTAAAAATAAAGCAGCCAGTATTTACCCTGCACAGAAACAATATAACCACCCAAATCTAACTCTCTCTGCAAATGTTATATCTGCCCCTCCAGCAGTGCACATGGTTTTGCCCAACTGCTAGCAAAATTGCTGCTGCGATCAACTCAGAATTAGGCCCATTGGGGCTAATTCCAAGTTGATTGCAGCAGGAAATGTTTTTAGCAGTTGGGCAAAACCATGTGCACTGCAGGGGAGGCAGATATAACATGTGCAGAAAGAGTTAGATTTGGGTGGGTTATTTTGTTTCTGTGTAGGGTAAATACTGGCTGCTTTATTTTTACACTGCAAATTAGATTGCAGATTGAACACACCCCACCCAAATCTATCTTTCTCTGCACATGTTATATCTGCCCCCCCTGCAGTGCACATGGTTTTGCCCAACTGCTAAAAAAATTCCTGCTGCAATCAACTTGGAATTACCTCCATTATGTGTAAGGAACACACCTGTGGCTGTTATGTGTAAGGCTGCTAATTGTGGCCCTCATTCCGAGTTGTTCGCTCGCTAGCTGCTTTTAGCAGCATTGCACACGCTAGGCCGCCGCCCTCTGGGAGTGTATCTTAGCTTAGCAGAAGTGCGAACGAAAGAGTAGCAGAATTGCTACTAAATATTTTCTTGCAGTTTCTGAGTACCTCCAGACCTACTCCTAGATTGCGATCAGCTCAGTCCGTATAGTTCCTGGTTTGACGTCACAAACACGCCCTGCGTTCGGCCAGCCACTCCCCCGTTTCTCCAGACACTCCCGCGTTTTTCCCTGACACTCGTTTTTTAGCACACTCCCAGAAAACGCTCACTTACCACCCAGAAACGCCCCTTTCCTATCAATAATTCACCGATCAGCAGTGCGACTGAAAATCGTTGCTCGAACACCAGCAAATCTACTAAGTTTTGTGTTAAATAACTTTGCGCATGCGCTCTGCGTACCATGCGCATGCGCAGTTAGCAACAAATCGCAGCATAGCGAAAATTGGCAACGAGCGAACAACTCGGAATGACCCCCTGTGTGTGTAAAGGGGGTGTGAAAATATATTTATTTATAGTTTGATAATATGAAGTTGCGAGGTCACGGGCACTTTTCCAGGAGCGGCCACGCCCACTTTTCCAGGAGCGCCCGAGGCTTTGGCGCGCGCATGGGGTGGGGGGGTGCTTTGAAATTTTCTCACTCTGGGTGCTAGTACGCCTGGAGCCGGCTCTGCATTGTGATGTCACAGAGGTATTGTCTTGCTGCCTGCATTGTGATGTCACAATGGTACTGTCTAGCTACCTGCAGCTGAATGCATTGTGATGTCACAGAGGTACTGTCAGGCTGCCTGCAGCTGAAAGCATTGTGATGTCACAGAGGTACTGTTTAGGGAATACATATGTATCCCAGCGGACGGGATGCCTGCTGTCACTATCCCGACAGCGGCATTCCGCCCGCCAGAATGCCGGCAGGGGACGAGAGCTACGATTCCCTTTGTGGGCTTGCTGCGCTAGCCACGCTGCAGCCTCGGTGGCGAGCGCACACCCACGAGTGTTAATAGCCCCTGTGTTCCGGTATTCAGGCTGTCGGCATTGTTAGCTGTCAGGATTCTGCTATCGGTATCTCGACCACCGAGATCCCGACATGCGGTGTTCCCAGTGGGACTATTATATCGGAAGTACAGTGAGAGTCAGGAACACTAATACAGTTTCGTAATCATTTATTTACAATATCAGACAATAATTAAAATATACTTATCCACGTTCCTTAAAGCAGTTATACAGAATAATCAGAATCCTAGCATAAGGTGTGGTACCAGGGAGCCTACTGTCGCTGCGTAGCTCTAGGTCTTGTCAGTCAAAGGAACCCTATTGCCAATCTCAAATCTAAATGGAGGCTGCCATCAGTCTGACGTGACCCTCTATTTAACCCAGAATTCTGGGAGGTGGTCAAGGGATTATATCTCCATACACATGTCATTGGAGTCCCTGATCACTCGTACAATATTGTGAAATCTACTGTTGCATTGCTTCAGATTAGCTGGCTGTGCAGGAGAAGGTATGGGTACGGGTGACCATTTTGCACTCCCTCTAACTACCGGCTTTAGTGCAGAAACCATGAAGGCTTTTACAGAACCCTCGAAAACATAATTGACAGAGGATGTGTCTATGGACTGTCCTCTCAAGATATTTAATAGGCCCTGTGTTCCGGTATTCCGGCTGTCGGCATTGTTAGCTGTTGGGATTCCGGTATTAGTATCTTGACGGCCGGGATCCCAACAGGCGGCAAATTGATTGTCTCCACTAGATGGGCACTCTTCTTTTCCCGCTTCTCGTTTGTCATCAAGTATCGGGCTGGAGTTCTTAACAGGAGGGCTGACGCGCTGTTCCGTTCTGTATCTGCCACCGATGAGGAGAGTCCCGCTGAGAAACATCTGATCATCAACCCTATAACTATTTCTGCAGCTCCCACATCTCTCGGTCCACCACCATGAAGATCATTGGTATCCGTTGAGCTTCGTACCAAGTTATTGCAATGGGCTCATGTTTCCGAGTTCTCTGGTCACCTCGGAGCTCGAAGAATGTTTGAATTTCTGCAAAGAGTTTATTGGTGGCCATCAATGTGGAAGGATATCCAGGATTTTGTTGCCTCTTTCAGTGTATACAACACAAGGTTCCACGGCTTCCTCCTGCGGGTCTACTTCGCCCACTGCCCATTCCAAGGCAACCCTGGACTCACATCTCCATGGACTTTGTCACTGATTTGCCAAACTCTAAAGGATACAATACCATCTGGGTGATTGTGGGCCGCTTTTCTAAGATGGCGCACTTTATTCCTGTAACTGGTCTTCCCACTGCACCTAAGTTGGCTCAATTGTTCATCCAGGAATGCTTTCGACTTCATGGGCTACCTCGTGAAATAATTTCGGATTGTGGAGTTCAGTTCACCGCAAGATTTTGGAGGACGCTCTGCAATGTTTTGCAAATTAAACTAAAATTTTCCTCCGCTTATCACCCACAGACAAATGGTCAGACGGAGAGGGTTAATCAAGACCTTGAGACTTTTCTTCGCATTTATCTCTCTCCCTTTCAGGATAACTGGGTGGAGTTATTGCCCTGGGCCGAGTTCGCACATAATTTTCAGTACCATACTTTGTCTGGTGAAACCCCGTTCTTTGTCAATTATGTATAGTATCCTTGTATTCCTGAATTACAGTCTGTTCCTGTGCCAGATGTTCCAGCTGTCTCTTCTACCCTTCGGCATTTCAGTAACATCTGGAACAAAGTGCATGCAAATCTAAAGAAAGTTTCCGTCAAGTACAAACTTTATGCGGATAGGAAACGTCAGGCGGTTCGTCAGTTTAAAGTTGGAGATAGAATATGGCTTTCCACCCATAACCTCAGACTGAAAATGCCCACTATGAAATTCGCCCCAAAATTCATTGGTCCATTTCCTATCTCACAAGTGCTCAGTCCAGTTGCTTACAAGCTGAGACTACCAGCTCATTTTCAAATTCCAAATTCCTTTCATATTTCACTCCTTCGTCCCCATATTTTGAATCATTTCTGTCCTGAAGTCCCTAGTGTCACACCAATCCAAACCGAATCTGGGACAGAATTCAAAATCAAATAAATTCTAGATTCTCTGTACTATCACAAAAATCTGCAATATTTGGTGGAATGGAAGGGTTTCGGCCCTGAAGAGAGAAGTTGGGTGAATGCCACTGATGTATCTGCTCCTCATCTAGTCCGGATTTTTCACTCCTAAGATCCGTGGAAGCCAGGGAAGTGTCCAGAGGCCACTCCTGGAGAAGGGGGTACTGTGATGAAATGGCGAATGCCGCACTTACCGATGTGGTTCGCCGGTAAGATATTGGCAGATAGATTGAATCTAGTCTTACCGTACAATGGAGGTCATTCCGAGTTGATCGCTCGCTAGCAACTTTTTGCAGCGCCGCGTTCAGATAGTCGCTGCCTATGGGGGAGTGTATTTTCGCTTTGCAAGTGTGCGAACGCCTTTGCAGCCGAGCGGTACAAAAACAGTTTGTGCAGTTTTTGAGTAGCTCTGGACTTACTCAGCCGCTGCGATAACTCCAGTCTTTTTGGCCCCGGAACTGACGTCAGACACCCGCCCTGCAAACGCTTGTACACACCTGCATTTTCCCAAACACTCCCTAACACCCATAAACGCCCATTTTCTGTCAATCACCTTGTGATCGACTGTGCAAATGGATTCTTCGTTAAATCCATCGCCCAGCACTGATCCTCTTTGTAACCGTACGATGCGCCTGCGCATTGCGGTGCATATGCATGTGGAGTTTTGCCGAGTTTTAACCTGATCGCAGTGCTGCAAAAAGTTGCTAGCGATCAACTCGGAATGACCCCCATTATACACAGTGACCAGGGGGGTTCATCGTGGGCAGACATTCAGTGGTTATTGGCTGCCATTTCTTCAGTAACACAAGCAAATAATTCTCAGCAAAAGGGCAGTTTTTTCATTGGATGCATAGAAGGTTTTGACATGGTGCTGTGGCCACATCTCTATAACACACTGCATAGGCGTTTCTATAATGGGTGCAGTGTGTGCGGTGCACACGGGCCCCTGAGTCGAGAGGGGGCCCCCACCGCACACACTGCACCCATTTTTAAAATACTCACCCCTCATCCGCAGCGCTGTTAGAACACAGTGAAAATGTCTCAGCGGCCATTTTCACGCGCAGTAGAGAAATCTCAGGGAAAATGGCCGCCGCGCCATTTTTACGGAGATCTGCGCATGCGCAGTAGAGTCTGCGCCCTCTAGTGCTTAGACTCTACAGCGCTCCGGGCAGAGAGGAAGGGGCCCGAACGGAGGAGGCTGAACACGGGCCTCCTCCTCTCTTAAAACGCCCCTGCTTGTGAGGGGCATATTTCAAATCCATTCATTATTAAGCTTGGCACTCGAGAAGGTTGCCCCCTTTCCCCTCTGCTTTTTGCTGTGGCATTGGAACCTCTGGCCATAGCACTTTGTCAATCTCATTTATATCAAGGCATATTAGTGATTGATGTGGATCTGCACGTAGCTGTATTCTCTGATGACATGTTGCTGTTTCTAACCTCCCCGGAACACTCAGTCAGAGATATTTTGGCTCTCAGAAGATGATACCCAGCACTCTTCCCATCAGCTCCGCAAAAATTTCAAAGCGGTGAAATCTCATCTAAAGTACTTAGGAATACACATTCCATTGAACCTTACTAAACTTTACTTTTTCACCCCTGATCCAAGTGGTAACTAATGGATGCTTCTCCCACTATCATTAATGGGCAGTATAGCAGTGATTAAGACAATAATCTTTCCCAAAATCTCTTATGCAATACACATGTCACCAATATCCACTCCTGAAACTTCAGACACTTTGATGTCACTGTTTAGGATTATTTTGGGCTCTGTTTATAGGTCTAGGTACCTATATGCTTACTTGGTCAAATCTAACATTAAGAAAGTTTCGAAAAGAACATTTCAGGCATGGCAAGGTGATATTACACAGTTGAAGGAACTGTATCATACTATATGGCCCTCATTCCGAGTTGCTTTTAGCAGCCATGCAAACGCTTTGCCGCCGCCCTCTGGGAGTGTATCTTAGCTCAGCAGAAGTGCGAACGAAAGGATCGCAGAGCGGCTACAAAATAATTTTGTGCAGCTTCAGAGTAGCTCCAGACCTACTCCTAGCTTGCGATCACTGCAGACTACAATATTTAGTTCCTGTTTTGACGTCACTAACACTCCCTGCGTTCGGCCAGCTATGCCTACGTTTCACCAACCACGCCTGCGTTTTTATCTGGCACGCCTGCGTTTTTTCACTCACGCCCTGAAAACGGTCAGTTGACACCCAGAAACACCCACTTCCTGTCAACCACTCTGCGGTCAGCAGTGCGACTGAAAAGCTTCGCTAGACCTTGTGTGAAACTACATAATTCGTTGTAAGAGTACGACGCCCATGCGCATTGCGCCGCATACGCATGCGCAGAACTGCCATTTTTTTGCCTGATCGCTGCGCTGCGAACGAAAGCAGCTAGCGAACAACTCGGAATGACCACCAATATGCAAACTTGAGTACGCTTTCAGAATATTGAAATCAGCGACCTTACAAGTGCACTTTAAGATAGAGTATACATTTCTCAATCACTGGACCTCACTCAGCTTTAGTTGCAGTTTTGCTATTTTAGCAAAACTGCAACTGGCTGCTGGGGGCCACCTAACACAAGGCAAGGCCGCCCAGCATGCAAATATCCATCAGCGTTGCGATCATAAAGTAATTGCGATCGCATAGCTGATTTGTGTAAACCTTCCTGCCTCTGCAGCCAGGCTCCCCGTAGCCGCCTTTTATTCAGCGGACGCGCCTTGGCGGGCCGCCCAAGAAGGTCCAACAGACCGAGTAGAATGGGCTTTGATAGCAGCAGGAGCTTGTGCAATCACCATTCCAATCCATCTGGCCAAGGTTTGCTTATTCGCAGGCCAGCCACGTTTGTGAAAACCAAAAAGTACAAAAAGGGTATCTGACCTCCTGATAGAGGCAGTCCTCTCCACATAAATATGGAGAGCCCTTACAAAGACCGCTCTTTTGAGGACAAATCAGAAGAGATAAAGGCCGGAACCACAATCTCTTGGTTAAGGTGAAAAGATGACACCATCTTAGGCAAATAACCAGGGCGAGTTCTAAGAACTGCCCGGTCACGGTGAAAAATCAGAAAGGGCAGACAACAGGACAGAGCGCCTAGGTCTGACACCCTCCTAGCAGAGGCAATAGCCAGTAGGAATAGCACCTTGACTGTGAGCCATTTAAGGTCCACTGACTCAAGAGGTTCAAATGGAGACTCTTGCAGGGCATTCGGGACAGCAGACAGATCCCATGGAGCCACAGGAGGAACATAGGGAGGCTGAATCTGCTCCTAGCAGAGGCAATAGCCAGTAGGAATAGCACCTTGACTGTGAGCCATTTAAGGTCCACTGACTCAAGAGGTTCAAATGGAGACTCTTGCAGGGCATTCAGGACAGCAGACAGATCCCATGGAGCCACAGGAGGAACATAGGGAGGCTGAATCTGTAAAACACCATGAGTGAAAGTATGAACATCGGGAATAGACGCAATTTTTCTCTGAAACCACACTGACAAGGCAGAGATATATGAACCTTGAGGAAGGCCAGACGAAGGCCTAAATCCAGGCCTTGTTGTAGAAAGGTCTGGAAGTACTGAATTTGTAAGCATCATAATTCTTAGCAGCACACCAGGTGAAGTAAGAATTCCAGACCCTGTAATAAATCCGGGCAGATGCCGGTTTGCGGGCCTTCAGCATAGTTTGGATAACCGCTTCGGAGAATCCTTTGGCCCTTAGGAGTGAAGCTTCAAGAGTCACGCCGTCAAAGCCAGTCTGGCCAGGTCCAGGTAGACACAAGGGCCCTTAATGAGGAGGTCTGGGCGTTGAGGAAGTAGAAGAGGACGCTCTATCGAGAGACCCTGCAGGTCTGAGAACCAATGCCGTCTTGGCCACGCTGGGGCGACTAGAAGTAGTATTCCTCCTTCTTGTTTGAACTTCCGCAGTACCCTGGGCAGGAGTGACACTGGAGGGAACACGTATGGATCCCTGGTTCTTGAGCCGAAGACCGGAACTTTGTGATTGTGTCGAGACACCATTAGGTCTACATCTGGTAGGCCCCACTTGTCCACAAGGAGTTGAAAGACTTCCTGATGAAGACTCCACTCTCCGGCATGCACAGCCTGACGACTGAGGAAATCCGCTTCCCAGTTGAGGACTCCCGGAATGAACACTGCCGATATTGCTTGCAGATGGCATTCTGCTCCAACAAAGTATTTTTGATACTTCCATCATTGCCATGCGGCTTCGAGTGCCGCCTTGATGGTTTATGTATGCCACTGTGGTGGTGTTGTCTCATTGTACTTGAACAGGCCTGTTCTGTACCAGAGGCAGGACGAGAGACAAAGCATTGAACACTGCCCGCAATTCCAGAATGTTTATCGGGAGGAGTGATTCCTCCATGGTCCACGACCTTGGAAAGAGTGTGCTCCAAAACCCTCAGACTGACGTCCATAGTCAGTAGGACCCAGTTGGGGATTCAGAAGGGATGGCCCCTGCTCAACTGCTGGTCCTGTAGCCACCAGGTCAGCGACAGACGAACCTCCAGAGTCAAGGAGATCATGTGAGACCTGATCCGATGAGGTAAGCCGTCCCACTTGGAAAGGATTAACCTATGCAGAGGGCGGGAATGAAATTGAGCGTACTCTACCATGTCGAACACCATGAGGCCTAGTACTTGCATTGCCGAATATATCGACACTCTTGGGCGAGAGAGGAAGTATCTGATCCTGTCCTGAAGTTTCAGGACCTCTCTGGAGACAGAAACAGCCATTGACTGTGTTTGTCCAGCAGGTGCACCATGCTCCGAGCAGGGACCAGTGAGGACTTCTTCCAGTTGAAGAGCCAACCGTGGGCTTGTAGGAAGTTTACCATCAGTTGTAGATGACTGAGGAGGACATCGTGGGAGTTTGCCAGAATCAGCAAGTCGTCCAGATATGGCAGGATTCTGACTTCCTGGCGACGGAGATGAGCCTTCATCATGGCTATAACCTTGGTGAAGATCTGAGGGGCCGTGGCTAGTCCAAACGGCAGAGCCTGGAATTGATAGTGAAGGTTGCCAATAGCAAACCGCAGATATTGCTGATGCGATATGGCAATAGGTATATGCAGGTAAGCATCTTGTATATCCAGGGATACCATATAGTCTCCGGTTTCCATGGCCAGTACAATGGAGCGCAGTGTTTCCATGCGGAACTTGGACACTCTCACAAACTTGTTCAATGATTTGAGGTTGAGTATAGGCCGGAAAGACCCATTGGGTTTCGGGACTAGAAACAGGGTTGAGTAGTATTCTCAGCCTCTCTAGGACAGAGGTACCGGCACCACCACTCCTGTATCCAGGAGAGAGCGCACAATCAGTTGTAGAGCTTGCGCTTTCAACGGATCCGAAGGGATAACCGTTGTGCAGGACTGGAGAGGGGGATGTCTCTTGAAAGAAACTACGTACCCTTGAGAGACAACTTCTCACACCCATGCATCTGAAGTGGTCTTCAACCAGACCTGGGTGAATCGCAGAAGTCGGCCTGCCACCCTGGATTCCCCAAGGGGGAATCCCGCCCCGTTATGTAGCAGGCTTGTCTTGTTTAGAAGCAGGCTGACGGGCTGCCCAGGATTGTTTTGCCTTGGGCTTAGTGGTTTTGCTTTCCCTTGAGGTCGAAAGGAGCGAAAAGTGGTACCTTTTGCCTTCTGTGCAGAAGGATTAGTATTTGGGAAAAAAGCAGTCTTAGCAGCCGCTAAATCAGTCACAATTTTATTGATATCTTCCCCAAATGGGTGTCCCCCTTAAACCGGAGTACCTCCAAAGTCTTTTTGGAGTCCAGGTCCACCTTCCATGACCTCAACCACAGAATACGGCGAGCCAGGATGGACGTAGTCGATGCCTTGGCCGCCAACACACCCACCTCAGAGGACGCCTCCTGAATGTAATAGGCGGCGGTGGTAATATGAGACAGGTATTTTCTGGCAGTGTCAGAGATATCCTGAGGTAGCTCTTCTTCTAATGCCTGAACCCATGCTTCAATTCCTTTTGCAGCCCAGGAGGCTGCTATAGTGGGTCTATGGGGGTCATTCTGACCTGATCGCACGCTGCTGTTCATCGCAGTGCAGCAATCAAGTCAGAAGTGTGCATGCGCTGGCGCCGCAGTGTGCCGCGCATGGCTGACAGCAGATGGCTGTCGTTGCCTAGCGATCGCCTCTGCCTGATTGACAGGCAGAGGGGTCGCTGGGTGGGAGGGGGCGGTACGGTGGCGTTTGCCCGCCATTTTGTGGGCGCAGTCCGGCCAACGCAGGTGTGGCTGGACCGTGCCGGGGGGGTGCTCCGCAGTGGCTGCGTGACGTCACATGCTGCCGCAGCGACCCAGGCAGCGACAAGTAGCTCCCGGCCAGCAAGCAAAAGCTGTGCTGGCCGGGAGCTACTACTGAAGTGCAAAAGCTGCTTTTGTACTTCTGCGGGGCAGGCCTGACATGCGGGGCAGACTAGCCCTGTGCTGGGTGTCCCCCCGCATGTAAGTGTGCCTGATCGTGGCCCTATGTACAGCACCTGTAAGGGAGTAAATAGACTTCAGGCATCCCTCCACACGATTATCTGTTGGTTCCTTCAGTGAGGTGACAGGCAGAGTAGATAACACCACGAGACAGGTGACATGGGAATCCACCGGCGGTGAATTTTCCCACTTGTTACATAACTCTCTGAAGGAAGAGGAATAGCGAGCTACCATCCTTTTAGATAGGGAGAATTTCTTTCCTGGAGAAGACCAGGGTTTCTTGACGTATATCTACTAAATGGTCAGAATGCGGCAATAAAGTTTTAGTTACCGTATATACTCGAGTATAAGTAGACCCGAATATAAGCAGAAGCACCTAATTTTACCACAAAAACCTGGGAAAACTTATTGACTCGAGTATAAGCCTAGGGTGGGAAATGCAGCTCTAGCCGTACACAGCCCTCAGTGCCAGATATGCCCTCATACTGCCAGATATTCCCCCACAGTGCCAGATATGCCCCACAGTGCCTGATGTGACAGATATGCCCTCATGCTGCCAGATATGCCCCACAGTGCCAGATGTGCCAGATATGCCCTCATGGTGCCAGATATGCCCCAGTGCCAGATATGCCCCCACAGTGCCAGATGTGCCAGATATGCCCTCATGCTGCCAGATATGCCTGCCAGATATGCCCCCTCATGCTGCCAGATATGCCCCCTCATAGTGCCAGATATGCCCCCTCATAGTGCCAGATATGCCCCCTCATAGTGCCAGATAAGCCCCCTCATAGTGCCAGATAAGTCCCCTCAGTGCCACATATGTCGTCGTCCCCAAGTGCCAAATATGCTCCCCCAGTGCCTGTTACTTACCCACCGTCGCTCCCGCGCTGTCTTCTGAAGGAGGGACACGGAGCGCACAGCGCGCGCCTCTCCTGTGTCCCTCCTGCATCTCCGGCGGCCGCGGCGGGTCTATTAAAGGAAGTGCCGGTTCGTGAGCCAATCAGAGCTCATGAACGGGTACTTCCTTTAATAGACCCGCCGCTGCCGCTGGAGATGCAGGAGGGACACAGGAGAGGTGCGCGCTGTGCGCTCCGTGTCCCTCCTTCACATTGCTCTCCCTGTCACACTGCTCTCCCTGCACTGACTCGAGTATCAGCCGAGGGGGCTTTTTCAGCACAAAAAAAAAATGCTGAAAAAGTCGGCTTATACTCGAGTATATACGGTACCTTCTGACGTTTAAACTTATCAGGTTTCTTAGACACCATAGTGGAATCCTCAGCATCATCATCAGTGATCTGTAGGATCTGCTAGATAGCAACCACAAAGTCAGGGACATCAACCTGAGTAGTAGATTCCTCATCAGAAGCAGCTGTATCAGTGTCTGACCGGGCAGTATATTCCCCATCCTCATCAGAGGAATCTTCTGAGAGATTAGTGGATTGTGAGGAGGAAGTAGCCCGCTTAGATGACCCCGTGACACGACCTTGACTTGGGGCAGTTTTATGTCTAACCAAGGATTGATTCAATTGCTGTAACTGGGTAGACAAATTATCTGCCCAAAGCGGATTTACCATACGGACAATATGTGACTGTAATGGCACAGGAGGTCCCATAGGGGGCGTAAGGTGTGTCACAAGCGTATTTAACATAGATAAGAACGCCACCCAAGGAGGCTCCTGATTGGCTACAGGAGCTATGGACTGACTGGGAGATGTATGGCACGGCGTACACAGATCGTCATGCAAAACTTTCCACTCAGGCAAATCCTTGGAGTGTCCACGGATTTTTCGCCCTGTGTGTTAGACATTTTTAGTGAATGTAACCGCAGAGCGTATGAGTACAATACAGCTAGACAGAGTACAATACTTGCGAATAAATCCCCTAGTATGTGACAGCGTACACAGCACACAACATCAGCGACTAAGTCCGGTACAATGTGACTGCGTACACAGTACGCAAAACCAGCGAATAAATCCGGTAGTATGTGACTGAGTACACAGTGGAATACACTTTAACGGTAAATACTGCGAAGCACTATGTCACGATCCGGGTAATTAGTCACCACTTCTTACCTTCCAAATGTCTCCTGAGACTGGCCCAGTGTTCCAAGCCTAGATTCCACGTGCACTGTCTGCGTGCAGAGCGCTGTACAACATTGCCTCAGTCTCCCCTCAATGATCCCGGCAGCGCTGTCATGGCAACTACGCAGCAAATCCCTCCTGGCTTAATGAATGGCATCTCCTGCTCTCCGCGACCTCCGCCGCCATTTCTACAGATTCCCACATGTTAAGTTCAAGCAGACTTTCCCAGAATCAAACATGGGCGCAGCCATGTTTTGATTCATCACATGTCACGTTCCAGCCTATCCGCTGTGCTCTGGGCTCTGCCTGATTGCTCAGCCAATACATGCCTCCCGGCTTGTATAAATATCCTGCATCTAGGCTGCCTAATCGTCAGTGCTTTGGTTGTCTATCCTGGTGATACAGGTCTCTCCTATCTGTGGATGTTCCAGCTTGTGCTTCCAGGTATTCCAGCTCCTGTGACCTTGCTCCACTTAGAGACCTCGCACCAGTTACCATCCTGTGGTGCTGCCTGACTCCAGCAGTGTTCCTACATTGCATCCTGTGTCCTGCAGTGATCCATCACCGGCTTCCAATTTTCAGCGTTGTTCCAGAATTGCTTCCAGTGGTGTTCCAGTATCACTCCTAGCTCTCATTGCCTACCAACATCGCTCTCTGTGATCCACAGTGACTTCATCACCGGCTTCCAGCTTCCAGCGTTGCTCCAGTCTCGCTTCCAGCGGTGTTCCTGTGTCACTACCAGCTCTCAGCGGTATCAAATACTAAAAATGGAAACAACTTGGTAGTAAAAACAAATTTTATGGTAAGAACTTACCTTTGTTAAAACTCTTTCTGCGAGGTACACTGGGCTCCACAAGGAAAGACATAGGGGTAGGATCTTGATCCGAGGCACCAACAGGCTCAAAAGCTTTGACTGTTCCCAGAATGCATAGCGCCGCCTCCTCTATAACCCCGCCTCCCTGCACAGGAGCTCAGTTTTTAGTTAACCAGCCCAATGCAGTAGCAGGAAAAGAGACTACAACGGTTAGTAGCCACATACACCACACTCTAACGACAGGATAATTGTCAGCGGCTAATGCCAAACCAACCCAAAGAAGCGAAGTGCGTCAGGGTGGGCACCTTGTGGAGCCCAGTGTACCTCGCAGAAAGACTTTTAACAAAGGTAAGTTCTTACCATAAAACTCGTTTTCTGCTGCGGGGTACACTGGGCTTCACAAGGAAAGACATAGGGGATGTCCTAAAGCAGTTCCTTATGGGAGGGGATGCACTGTAGCAGGCACAAGAACCCGATATCCAAAGGAAGCATCCTGGGAAGCGGCAGTATCGAAGGCATAGAACCTTATGAATGTGTTCACAGAGGACCACGTAGCCGCCTTGCACAATTGTTCAAGGGTCGCACCACGGCGGGCCGCCCAAGAAGGTCCAACAGACCGAGTAGAATGGGCCGTAATGTGAGCAGGAGCTGATAGACAAGCCCTCACATAAGCATGTGCAATCACCATTCTAATCCATCTGGCCAAAGTTTGCTTGTGAGCAGGCCAGCCCCGTTTGTGAAAACCAAACAGCACAAAGAGAGAATCAGATTGCCTAATAGAAGCAGTTCTCTTCACATAGATACCACATCCAAAGACCGCTCTTTGGGAGACAGATCAGGAGAAACAAGTGCCGGAACCACAATCTCCTGGTTAAGGTAGAACGAAGAAACCACCTTAGGTAAATATCCGGGACGAGTCCTAAGAACCGCCCGGTCACGGTGAAATATCAGATATGGGGAACTACAAGACAAGGCACCCAAATCCGACACTCTTCTAGCTGAAGCAATAGCCAGCAGAAACACCACCTTAAGGGAAAGCCGCTTAAGATCAGCTGAACCAAGAGGTTCAAACGGAGACTCTTGTAACGCTTCCAAAACCACCGACAAGTCCCAAGGAGCCACAGGCGGGACATAGGGAGGTTGGATACGCAACACACCCTGAGTAAAGGTATGCACATCAGGTAAGGTCGCAATCTTTCTCTGAAACCACACCGACAAGGCAGATACTTGAACCTTGAGGGAGGCCAGACGCAGGCCCTGCTGAAGAAAGGCCAACAACTTGGCTATACTAAACTTGGAAGCATCATAATTGTTAGATGCGCACTAGGGAAGCCAATCCCGGGCCATTTTTTCAATCCCGGGTATCGGGTTTGAAAAATGGGCAATCCCGGGATACCCGGGATTGGCTTTAGACTGTGTCCGGCCGCCCCCCACGCCCCGCCCCTCCCGCCCTGCAGACATAAAAAAACCCGTACAAACCAGCACAGCCAGGTAGCTGGTGAGGAGTAGCAGGTGGGTGAGTGCAGCGGAGCCGGCGGGTGAGTGTAGGGGAGCCGGGAGGAGGCAGCGGGTGAGTGCAGGGTGAGCCGGGAGGAGGCGGCGGGTGAAGACAGCCGTACTTTCCGGCTCGGCGGCTGCTGAAAGCGCAGCGTGACCTCACAGTCACAGGTCACGCTGCGCAGGGGGAGACAGGAGGAGGGAGCCGGGCAGCGTCTGAGCGTCCTGAGGACGCTCAACGCTGATCCCTCAATCCCCGGGATTGGAGCTTCCAATCCCGGGATTGAATCCCGGCCGTTTTTGGGCCTAAATCCCGGGATCCCGCCGATCCCGATCCCGGGATTGGCCTCCCTAATGCGCACCAAACAAAGTAAGAATGCCAGACCCTATAGTAAATCCGAGCAGAAGCCGGTTTCCGGGCCCGCAACATAGTTTGAATGGCCGCCTCAGAAAACCCTTAAGACGGAAGCTTCAAGAGCCACGCCGTCAAAGACAGCCGGGCTAGGTCCTGGTAGACACTGGGGCCCTGAACGAGGAGGTCTGGGCGTTGTGGAAGTAGAATTGGACGCCCTGATGATAGGCCCTGCAGGTCTGAGAACCAGTGCCGTCTGGGCCACGCTGGAGCTATGAGAAGCAGAATTCCTCTTTCTTGCTTGAACTTCCGAAATACCCTGGGCAGGAGTGACACCGGAGGGAACACGTACGGCAGCTGAAACCTCCACGGCACCGCCAGCGCATCCACGTATGCTGCTTGAGGATCCCTTGTCCTTGCTCCGAAGACCGGAACCTTGTGATTGTGTCGAGACGCCATCAGATCCACGTCTGGAAGGCCCCACTTTTCCACTAGGAGTTGAAACACTTCTGGATGGAGGCCCCACTCTCCGGAGTGTACGTCCTGACGACTGAGAAAGTCCGCTTCCCAATTCAGGACTCCCGGAATGAATATTGCCGATATGGCCGGTAGATGGCGTTCCGCCCAATGTAGAATCCGTGAAACTTCCTTCATTGCCAAACGGCTTAGAGTGCCGCCTTGATGGTTTATGTAAGCCACTGTGGTGGCGTTGTCCGACTGTACTTGAACAGGACGGTTCTGAATTAAATGCTGGGCCAGGGTCAACGCATTGAAGACTGCCCACAATTCCAGAATGTTGATCGAGAGGAGAGATTCCTCCTTGGTCCACCGACCCTGAAAGGAGTGTTGCTCCATCACCGCTCCCCAACCTCTGAGACTGGCATCTGTCGTCAGATATCCAGAAGGGACGGCCCCTGCACAATCGTTGGTCCTGGAGCCACCAGTGCAGCGACAGACGGACCTCCGGCGTCAATGAGATCATGTGAGACCTGATCCGGTGAGGTAGGTCGTCCCACTTGGCTAGAATCAGCCTCTGGAGGGGGTGAGAATGGAATTGAGCATACTCCACCATGTCGAATGCTGATACCATGAGGCCCAGCACCTGCATCGCCGAATGTATCGACACTTGCGGACGAGAAAGAAAGCAACGATTCCTGTCCTGAAGCTTCAGGACTTTCTCTTGAGACAAGAACAACCGCTGGTTGTGAGTGTCCAATAGCGCTCCCAGGTGCACCATGCTCTGAGCAGGGACCAGGGAGGATTTCTTCCAGTTGATGAGCCACCCGTGGGCTTGTAGAAACCGGACAGTCATATCCAGATGACATAGAAGAAGTTCTGGGGAATTTGCCAGGATTAACAAGTCGTCCAGATAGGGCAAAATCCTGACCCCTTGACGGCGGAGTACCACCGTCATTACCGCCTTTGGTGAAGACTCGCGGAGTCGTAGTTAAACCAAAAGGTAACGCCCGAAACTGGTAATGGAGGTTGCCAATTGCAAACCTCAGGTATTGCTGATGTGACACTGCTATAGGAATACGCAGGTAAGCATCCTGTATGTCCAGGGAGACCATGTAGTCCCCAGGTTCCAAGGCCAGAACTATGGAGCGAAGGGTTTCCATACGGAACTTGGAAACTTTCACAAACCTGTTCAATGCCTTGAGGTTGAGAATGGGCCTGGAGGACCCATTCGGTTTCGGGACCAGAAACAGTGGAGAATAGTACCCCCAGCCCCTCTGAGCAAGAGGCACCTGTACTGCGACTTCTGTATCCAGGAGGGTCTGTACCACCAAATGTAGAGTGTTTGCCTTTGTCTGGTCCAATGGGACGTCTGTCCGGCAAAATCGATGAGGGGGTCGGTTTTTGAAGGCTATGGCGTAACCTCGAGTGACGACTTCCCGTACCCAGGCATCTGAAGTGGTCTTCAACCATTCCTGGGTATACCCTAGAAGCCGGCCCCCCACCCTGGGATCCCCCAGGGGGAGGCCCGCCCCGTCATGCGGCAGGCTTATCGGTCTTGGAAGCTGGCTGACGGGCAGCCCAGGCTATTTTGGGCTTCGGCTTACCAGGTTTGGAAGTGCGGGCCTGCTTGTTGTACGCCTGACCTTTTGCTTTACCTGAAGGACGAAAGGGGCGAAAGGACGTACCTTTAGCCTTCGACACAGAAGGAGCGGTACTTGGCAGACAGGCAGTTTTGGCAGTAGCCAAGTCAGCCACTACCTTATTTAAGTCCTCCCCAAACAGAATATCTCCCTTGAAAGGGAGTACCTCCAGGGTTTTTCTAGAATCCAGATCCACAGACCAGGATCTCAGCCACAATATCCGGCGAGCCAGGACTGATGTAGTAGAGGCCTTGGCTGCTAGGATACCGGCATCAGAAGCCGCCTCTTTAATATAGTGAGAAGCTGTGACAATATATGACAAGCATTGTCTAGCATGGTCAGTAGAGATTTCAGCTTCTAACTCTAGGGCCCATGCTTCAATAGCCTCTGCAGCCCATGTTGCTGCAATAGTGGGCCTTTGTGCAGGACCCGTGAAGGTGTATATCGCTTTTAGACAACCCTCCACATGTTTATCTGTAGGCTCTTTTAGAGACGTGACGGTAGTGACAGGTAGAGCTGAGGAAACCACCATCCTAGCCACATGTGAGTCTACTGGAGGAGGAGTTTCACAATTTTTAGACAGCTCTGGCGCGAGGGGATAGCGAGCCAGCATCTTCTTTTGAGGCACAAACTTCTTTCCCGGGTTTCCCCAGGGTTCCTGATGTATATCCACTAGGTCAGGGGTGGCCAACCCGTGGCTCTTGAGCCGCATGAGGCTCATTCTTTGTGTTAATGCGGCTCCCTGGCTGCCACTGCTCACCATTACACACATGAAGCCTCCTCTGACTGACGTTCAGCAGTTCAGAGGAGGCTTCATGTGTATCTCAGCTCATCTCCGCTCCGCTCTGTGCATGCAAAGTGACTTCATGATGTCACAGCCGCACAGCGCTTGAGAGGCAGAGCCACAAGGAGGACAGATCCCAGGAGCGGGAAGACTGCAGACAGCGGGCGCCCAGAGAAGGGAGAGTGATCAACAAGGCATAGTAAGTGAGCATGTGGTGGTCTGCCCTGCCCTATTATGTGACCAACAAGAGTTGCGCGGGGGGGGCATTGTTTTGATCTGGGGAGGCGTTGTCTAAGAGCCGTTGGGGGAGAGGACAGAGGCACTGTCTAAGAGGGGGGGGGGAGGACAGAGGAGCTGTTTAAGAGCGGGGGGGTAGGACAGAGGCGCTGTCTAAGAAGAGCGGAGGGGGGGAGAGTTGCTGTCTAAGAGCTGTGGGGGGTAGAGGAGAGAGGTGCTGTGTGAGAGTTGGGGATGGGGGGGAGGAGAGATGTGCTGTCGGAGAGCTTGGTGGGGGGGGAGAGGAGAGAGGTGCTGTGTGAGAACTGGGGGGGTTGGAGAGAGGTGCTGTCTGAGAGCTGGGGATGGGGGGAGGAGAGAGGTGCTGTCTGAGAGCTGGGAGGAGAGGAGAGAGGGGCTGTGCAAGAGCTGGGGATGGGGGGAGAGAGATATGCTGTTGGAGAGCTTGGGGTGAGAGGAGAGAGGTGCTGTGTGAGAGCTGGGGATGGGGGGAGAGGAGAGGTGCTGTCTGAGAACTGGGGGGAAGGAGAGGAGTTTTCTGAGAGCTGGGGATGGGGCGTGATCTTGTGCCAGCTAGACCACACCCATTTTAACTAGGCCACGGCCACTTTTGCAAGCGCCCCTACGGCGCGCGCATGATACCGGCTCTTCGGCTTTCTTGGAGACAATTCTGGGCTCTTTGACTCGGACTAGTTGGCCACCCCTGCACTAGGTGATCAGAGTGAGGTAAAACTTGTTTAACCACCTTCTGACGCTTGAACCTATCTGGTTTCTTAGGAGGGACGGATGGCTCGGGATCATCCGTAATCTGTAAAATCAACTTAATAGCCTCCAAAAGATCAGGAACATCCACATGTGAACTACCCTCCCCCTCAGCAGTATCTGTGGGGTCAGTGTAAGTGCCATCTTCATCATACGAGGTGTCAGTGACAGCAGTGGATTGTGAGGAGATAAGAGCTCGCTTAGAGGACCCCTTGGTCTTAGGCGAGAGAGGGTCAGACTTTTTAGTAGTCAAGGACTGGTTCAACTTCTTCAATTTAGCAGACAAATTATCCGCCCACGGCGGGTTAGCTGCAGGGTCCACATACGGTTGCACCGGCATAGGAGGTCCCATAGGGGGTGTCAGTTTAGTAACTAGCGTATGTAGAAGCGTGGAGAAAGTAGCCCACGGTGGGTCATTATGCACCCCCGTTGCCACAGTCCCACTGGGGGGCAAGGAGCCCACAGAACCAGAGCCCACAGCTGCTATGGTCTCCTCATAGGGATCTGTGGCTTCAGCAACACCGGTAGTGTGTTCAGCCCCAGATCCGTTACCTTCAGAAGCAGACATGATATAACTTGCAGTATCAGGTAACACAGTACAACTGTCAGTAGCACAATACCTCTTGCCCAAACCCCTGCGCAGTGTAGTCAGCCAGGGCCGAAACTAGGATTTTCGGCAACCGGGGCACGGCAGTAATTTAGCGCCCCCCACCCCCACCCCATCCTACCCCCCAAAAAAATAAAAAATATTTAATAATAATAATAATAATAAATCAAATAAAACATAAAAGTTAAAATATATAAAAAATTATAAATACAAAAAAATTCAAACTACGTCACACAGTGGTGCAAGCTTATTCTCATTAAAGGCGTACACACGTACAGATGTGTGCCAGAGATGTGTGCTGAGCGATCCAACACAGATCGCACAGCACACATCTCTGGACTCTCAGCACACAGCACGATGTGTGCTGAGCAAGGAGTGGGGATGCTCACTTCACCCATCGGCCAATCTACAGTCAGCGATATAGACGAGTGGGGCCGCGCATCGGTATCGCTATACACACGGAGCGATGTGAGCTTAATTTCTAAGCATTAAGCATACACTGCTACGTGTGTACCCCCTTTGGTCTACAGGGAGGAGAGGGGGAGAGGGAGAGGAGTGAGTGAAATGGGAGAGATATGGGGGAGAGAGAGAATATACTCAGGCATCCCTCAGACCGTCAGTAATACACACACAGTATATATTTCATACAAAAGGCAACTTGCTCAGATGCTCAATTCATACTACTGTATACACAAAGTTCCAACAAAGGAATGGCACTCTGAGACAGGCCAAAAAACTTTTGACAGTGATTTGTGGTATTGAATACAGCTATTAAAATTTTTGCCTGTCTCTGAGTGCCATTTCTTTGTTGGAAGTTTGTTGGCGGGCGGTCGCACAGAGGGATGGGCGGTGACATGCAGTTGCGCGGGACTGTGACGGAGCTGTTACTATGACAGCACAGTAGAGCCGCTTATACACGTTACACCACAGAGGAGCCGCGGCAGGTGGTGGTGAGCGGCCAGCGGCAGGTGAGCATGACTTCAGCAGTGCCCTCACTGGTCTGGTGCTCTACGCAGCGACTTAGTCCGCATATGCGTAGGGCCGGGTCTGGTTCTGGATAATGGGTTTTCAGATAAAACATCATTTATGTGTTCTGTGATATGATGTAGAGGCGTTGAACTATATACTCTTGAAATACATTTAATTTTATAGCAATCCTGTTTATTAAAAACAAATTATTTAGATGTTGCTCCCTTCATGCTGTCATATTGTGTGAAAAGTGTGAAAGGTCTTCACAAATCCACTGACACACATTTTAATCATTTAATAAACTGCTCTATTCACTGTATTTTACAAACATATTGTAATTAGTCTTCTTGCCCCATTCAAAAAATAGATTGTAAATGTATTGCTACAGTACTATGAATAGACAACTAAAACACTGAGATGAAGATCATCATAGGAGCTCTGCATGCCTGTCTGTTTTAGTATAGGCAGCAGATGTGTAGTCTCAGGCTTGTGTCTAAGTGCACACATGTTGCTATGTACGTTTGTACTAAATATACTGCTGTATGTGCAATAAATATGTACAGTCTCTAGTGAAAATAATCCACAGCACACACATGCAGGCATTACAGATGTAGAAGTGGGTACATACTTTGCACTACCCCCTTAGAAGCTGTGTGGTGAACTCTTGGACTGATTCCAATGCTTCTAGCAGCGGGAGGTGAGCGGTAAGCGGCAGGTGGTGAGCAGCCGGCGGTGGTTTGTGGTCAGCGGCCAGTGGCAAGTGGTGGTGAGCGGCCAGGTGAGCGGCCAGCGGCGGGTGAGTGTGACTTCAGCAGCGCGCTCACTGGTTCAGCACTCTACACAGCGGTGTAGTCTGCGCATGCGTAGGGCCGGGCCTGGGGCTGACTACAGACAAAGATTGCGACGGGCGGGCGAGCAGCTGCTCGAGGGAGCCGGGCACAGTTCTCGGCGCCCCCTCAAACGCAGCGCCCGGGGCACGTGACCCCTTAGCCCCCCCTAGTTGCGGCCCTGAGTCAGCACAAGCAGGGACACAGGAGAGATAATAGGATTTTAATACCTACCGGTAAATCCTTTTCTCTTAGTCCGTAGAGGATGCTGGGGACTCCGTAAGGACCATGGGGTATAGACGGGATCCGCAGGAGACATGGGCACACTATAAGACTTTGAATGGGTGTGAACTGGCTCCTCCCTCTATGCCCCTCCTCCAGACCTCAGTTAGAAAACTGTGCCCTGGGAGACGGACATTTCGAGGAAAGAATTTATTGTTTAAACACGGTGAGTGTCGTACCAGCTCACACCACGAACATAACACAGAACGTGGCATTCAATAGAATACCAGCCAACGGTATGAACAATACACAGCCACATGCTGAAAGAATATGTAACACAACCTGTGTGTCAACACAACCAATAAGAAGACACCGCATGCCATGGCATGAACAACGTCAGCATCAGCCTGACAGAAAAGAAACACCACAAGAGCGTAACCATAACCAATAACTGCAGACACAGTACGCACTGGGACAGGCGCCCAGCATCCTCTACAGACTAAGAGAAAAGGATTTACCGGTAGGTATTCAAATCCTATTTTCTCATACGTCCTAGAGGATTCTGGGGACTCCGTAAGGACCATGGAGTTTATACCAAAGCTCCAGACCGGGCGGGAGAGTGCGGATGACTCTGCAGCACCGAATGAGCAAACAAAAGGTCCCCATCAGCCAGGATATCAAACTTGTAGCGCATAGCAAAAGTCAAAAACACAAATTTGAAATCTGTATATACACCAACAGCGCTTTTGTAGAATAAAAATCAATTATAATGTAAATGTCACCATTACATCCCTTATTGTCAGTTTTCTGTAGTAGATCCTTCAATGGATTTTGACTGATGTGGTCTCTCCGGGATATAACAACATGTGGGAAAATATAAGAACAAGACACCAATGTGTAGTATGTTCCTTCTATTCAATCTTTTTATACAAGGACTAGTAGTGATTATGTGCGTACCCCACTCACACTATAGTCAGATATTTTTAAGCTCATCAAGGTTTCTTTTCTAGTACCAAGGCTTGATTCACTTGAACTACGCCTGGTACAGTAGATATAATCAAATGATATACTGATGGAGCGTACCCCAAAACTCACACTCGCAAGCGGGGTGGTAAACACATCAAGGTATCTTTTCAAGACTTATAAATGTCTAGGTGGAGCGTACCGAAAGACTCACACTCATAGGGGCGATGATACACACATCAAGGTATCTTTAAGGTAACAGGAAAAATCTATGGATCCATTCATGCGTACCCAAACTCACAGTTCTTAAAATCTTCGTACTCCCATCAAGGTATCTTTAAGGTTCAACTTCCCTGTCCAGTATTCTTAGTGGTGACGTTCTTGCCTCCCCAGGTAAAGGAACTCAATCTCCTCAGATTTTATATAGGGGGGTACAGAATTTTATTGACAGTCACGAACATAGACAGATTTGTCTTAAAACCATGAAGACACACAATGTACAAAAATAAAATAGTTCCTGAGCAGAACCGGCAAGAAGAAAGCTGGAGGGGTTCCCAAAAAGCAACGGGATACCCCCTTTAGATAGAATATAAAATCAAAAATAAAAATTCAATATAAAAATCCGGAAAGAATTGTCACTACTCACACTCCTGCCTGTCAACGCGTTTCGGCCCTGGCCTGGGCCTTTATCGAGACATGGTGGAGTGTGGTTGTGACTCGATATTTAAAGGACAGTTGTCCAATCAAAAAATGGCAGGAAGTGATGTCATAATTAAATATTATTTTTATCTTTGTTTTTTGTATATCTCCTCCTTGCCGTTTCCGCAGAGGATTACAAGATCCATATCATTAACACACAGCATCAGTTGATTTATGTTTTTAAAATATGAAAGATTTTCCATTAATAAAGCATTTCTTTCCCCGTTCACGCCGGACCGGAAGTGCGGCACCGCTGAGTATCATGGGGATTGTAGTGCATCATATGTATTGAACAGACTCTCTGTTGGTTATTTCCGCTCCTGGGATTTCTGGGAAACGTAGTCTTTATGTGCTTTTTCCTCCCGGGCAGAAACTGTCATATCCGGAAGTATCGCACTTCCGCCGGCGGGATTCATGGGAAATGTAGTTTAGAAAGTCCCGAACTTCACCGTTTCAGTTGTACTATAAATGGATGTAACACACAAACTGAATGAGTTTTTTAGTACAAAAACGCAATACATAAGAAATACATAATATATTACATATGGAAAGGACATTGAGAAAAGGCAGTTCTACAAAAAAAGTTCTTTTATATATTGTTGTTCCGAATTTGCAGCTCAAAAACGAACCAATCACATAAACCATTTAAGCTCAAAATCGTTATTTAAACCTGTAGGGTGTAATGTATTATAATTAAAATTGCAGTTCATTTCCATTTTGGCCAGGCTTGTTGCTGTGTTATTGTTGCGTTGAGAGCTTTTTATATGCCTTAGACCACAAAACATACTGATATCTGAGGTGCGACACTCATGTACTAATTTAAAATGGGCAGAAAGTGAATGGGAGTCCATTCCTTTTTTAATATTTCTAATATGTTCTCCCAGCCTGATTTTAAACGGTCTTGATGTGCGCCCTATATACGTGAGATTACACTTGCATGTGATAGCATATACTATATTCTTTGTATCGCAAGTGATAAAATCCCTTATCTCAATGGCTTTCCCATTAATAGACACTTTTTCTATTTTGTTACACCCGTTGCTTTTGATGTTCCTACAACCCATACAACTCCCACATCTGAAGAAGCCCTTTGAAGTGATTCCATATGTGGATATTTTGGTATTGCAAGTGCTTGACACCAATTTGGACTTTAAATTTGGAGCCCTGCGATAAATATGTACTGGTTTACTTGGAACTAAAGGACCAATCACTGGGTCATTTTTTACTAGATTCCAGTGTTTATAAAGAATCTTTTCAATGGATTTATGTTGCACAGTATAGTCTGTTATAAATGCCCATTCAAATTTCTTATCATTCTGTCTTTTCGGATCATTTTTGTTTAGCAGCACTTTTCGTTCTAATGCATTAACATCTTCCATTGCTTTCGCCACATTAGTGCTCTTATATCCACAATTTTCAAATTTCTTAGATAGAGCAGAGGCTTGTTCATTAAAGATTGTATTGTCACTACAATTCCTTTTGATCCTTTTTAATTGGCCCACAGGGATGGAATTTAACCAACTTTGATGATGGCAACTGTCCATTGGTATGTATGTCCCAGAGTCTGTGGGCTTGGTAAATGTTTTGGTGTTTATTTTTCCTTCATTTATATAGACTGTTATGTCCAAAAAATCCACTGACTCTTGACTGATATTAAAGGACAACTTGATGTTTTTGTCATTAATATTTAAATCCGTACAGAAAACATCCAATGAATCAGCATCACCCCGCCAGACGAAAAAAATATCGTCTATATAGCGGAGATAGGTCACCAGGTTCGACCCGAGCACGCCCCCTGACCAGATGGCCTCGGTCTCCCATTGTCCCATGAAGAGATTGGCGTAACTCGGGGCGAACCTGGTGCCCATCGCTGTTCCAGTTCTTTGAAGGTAGAACTGGTCCTTGAACAGAAAGAAGTTATTCTCTAAGATTAAAGATATGCCTTCCACAGTAAATTCCTTTACATCTTCCGAAAGGTCTGATATGTCCAAAAACCCTTTGACTGCCTCTACACCCTGTCTGTGGTCGATAATGGTGTAGAGGGAGGTCACATCTGCAGTGACCAAGTAGTTGCCCTCCTCCCATTTAATGGTTTCTAAGGCCAACAGAAAATCCTTAGTATCTTTAAGGTGTGATTTATTTAATAAGACTAAGGGTTGAAGGACATAATCAATTACTTGCGATAAATTTGCTGTAACAGAATCCACTCCTGATATAATTGGACGTCCTGGAGGGTCTATAAGGCTTTTATGTACTTTCGGTAGAATGTACATTACCGGCACAATAGGATCCTCTATCATCATAAACTTCACTTCTTGTTTACTTAATGTTCCCTTCTTTTCGTATTTTTCTACCAAATTTTTGAGTTTGGAATAAATTGTGTCACTGGGATTATTTCTTAATTTTTTGTAAACAGTAGTGTCATTTAATTGCCTAAAGACCTCACCTTCGTATTTCTCAGTGTCCATCAGGACAATCCCCCCCCCTTTATCTGCCGGTTTAATGATAAAGGTTTCTGACTCCTTAAGCTCTTTCAAAGCTTGCCTTTCTTTTGCTGTTAAGTTGAATGATTTTTTTGGTTTCTCTTGTAATTTCTTTATATCCTCCATAACTAATTTTGCAAAGGATTCTAAAAAAGGTCCCTGTGCGTGTCTGGGGAAAAAAATTGATTTAGGCTTATAAGGAGTAAGCACAACCGGGTTGGGGTCATTTTGGGGGGTTTGATTGGCAAAAAACTTTTTAATCGTTAGTTTTCTGACATACTTTTGGATGTCTATATAGAGATCAAACGAGTTTATGAAGTTGCTGGGTGCATATTTTAGGCCCTTTTGTAAGACAGAAATTTCATTTTTAGAGAGAATATGTGTACTTAAGTTAAATATTTTCACCTTTTTTGAGTTATTGTCAATGGTGTCTATTTGACTACTAGGTGTCACGAAAGATGTTGAACTGGTGGTTTCACCAGTGGGCAGATCTGTTATACCCTGTTTCTTTTTACTTTTTTTACTTTTTTTACCTTTTTTGGGTTTACGTTTTCTTTGTTTATTTTGTCCTCCTCTTTTGCCCCTAGGTCTGGATATGGTTATCTGTACCTTGTTGACCGCTTCCCCTCGTCTAAAAAACAAGGTGAATCACTCACGCTTTCCAGAGGAGAGTAGCGGTTGGAGGTGGTGGCTACCTCTCTATCTGATGGATGTCTAGAAGGGTAGTTTTTCTTAGGTATCGGGGACCTATATTGAAGTATGGGTTCTCTCAAGTCGGATTCCCATTTTGTTGGCTCTCTTTGGAATCTCAGATTTCTTTTATCTGTGAATTTTCTGTTTCTCCATTCTGGAGTCTGGTCTCTCTGATAATAGTATCTGGCATCACGTCCACTCTCAGGTCTAAACCTTGGCCTTTGATGGGTGGTGCCAGGTACTCCCCGTTCAGAATGGTAAATAGTTCTTTCCCTATTATTCCCATATTTATAGGAGGGATTTTTTGGTAGATCCCTATTGTGTATATAGGGATTCTTTCTGAATCCACGGGGTTTGTTACCGTGAGTGGCCTTCAATAATAACTCCCTATCTGTTGTGTCTTCCTTTTCTAGCTTGTCTCTATTGAATTTTTTTAGCTTTCTTTCCATTAGTTGTCTTTGGGCCCTCTTTAGTTTTAACTCTATTTCTTTATCTAGGGACTTATACTCTTCAGAACTGATATATGGTGATGTTAAAGATTTGAAGACTGCAATCTCATCATCAAGTTTACTCAGTTCTCTCTTTCTTTCTGAGATAATGAGTTTTATTAGTGAAAAAGAGCATGCATCAATGGTGCTCTCCCACTCTTTTTTGAAATCCTCTCTAGCAGTCTCAAATGTGGAGGTTTTTAAGATTTTTAAACCACGTGGAATGATTTCGTGTGCTAAATATCGTTCCAACGTGGCGACTTCCCACCATAGTTTACATTCTTTCATTAGTATACTTTCTAACTTATTCATTATTCCATACAAATCATCATCCAATAATTCCGTCTCAATCATGTTTTCACCGAAAGTTTTTTCAAACATTGTGTTTCTTTGTTCTCGACATGAAAACATGATGGTACCGAAAAGGATGTATTTTTGTTGGCAGCCGTTCTAGTCCACACCCTTGGTGAAAGAGGGATAATAGAACAAAGATTTTTTTGGGAGTGTCCCAGGACAGGCGCCAAGCAGCTACTGATATAACAGATACCAAGAGGTGTCACCACACCTCAAAAACAACTCTCAAAAACACAAATTTGAAATCTGTATATACACCAACAGCGCTTTTGTAGAATAAAAATCAATTATAATGTAAATGTCACCATTACATCCCTTATTGTCAGTTTTCTGTAGTAGATCCTTCAATGGATTTTGACTGATGTGGTCTCTCCGGGATATAACAACATGTGGGAAAATATAAGAACAAGACACCAATGTGTAGTATGTTCCTTCTATTCAATCTTTTTATACAAGGACTAGTAGTGATTATGTGCGTACCCCACTCACACTATAGTCAGATATTTTTAAGCTCATCAAGGTTTCTTTTCTAGTACCAAGGCTTGATTCACTTGAACTACGCCTGGTACAGTAGATATAATCAAATGATATACTGATGGAGCGTACCCCAAAACTCACACTCGCAAGCGGGGTGGTAAACACATCAAGGTATCTTTTCAAGACTTATAAATGTCTAGGTGGAGCGTACCGAAAGACTCACACTCATAGGGGCGATGATACACACATCAAGGTATCTTTAAGGTAACAGGAAAAATCTATGGATCCATTCATGCGTACCCAAACTCACAGTTCTTAAAATCTTCGTACTCCCATCAAGGTATCTTTAAGGTTCAACTTCCCTGTCCAGTATTCTTAGTGGTGACGTTCTTGCCTCCCCAGGTAAAGGAACTCAATCTCCTCAGATTTTATATAGGGGGGTACAGAATTTTATTGACAGTCACGAACATAGACAGATTTGTCTTAAAACCATGAAGACACACAATGTACAAAAATAAAATAGTTCCTGAGCAGAACCGGCAAGAAGAAAGCTGGAGGGGTTCCCAAAAAGCAACGGGATACCCCCTTTAGATAGAATATAAAATCAAAAATAAAAATTCAATATAAAAATCCGGAAAGAATTGTCACTACTCACACTCCTGCCTGTCAACGCGTTTCGGCCCTGGCCTGGGCCTTTATCGAGACATGGTGGAGTGTGGTTGTGACTCGATATTTAAAGGACAGTTGTCCAATCAAAAAATGGCAGGAAGTGATGTCATAATTAAATATTATTTTTATCTTTGTTTTTTGTATATCTCCTCCTTGCCGTTTCCGCAGAGGATTACAAGATCCATATCATTAACACACAGCATCAGTTGATTTATGTTTTTAAAATATGAAAGATTTTCCATTAATAAAGCATTTCTTTCCCCGTTCACGCCGGACCGGAAGTGCGGCACCGCTGAGTATCATGGGGATTGTAGTGCATCATATGTATTGAACAGACTCTCTGTTGGTTATTTCCGCTCCTGGGATTTCTGGGAAACGTAGTCTTTATGTGCTTTTTCCTCCCGGGCAGAAACTGTCATATCCGGAAGTATCGCACTTCCGCCGGCGGGATTCATGGGAAATGTAGTTTAGAAAGTCCCGAACTTCACCGTTTCAGTTGTACTATAAATGGATGTAACACACAAACTGAATGAGTTTTTTAGTACAAAAACGCAATACATAAGAAATACATAATATATTACATATGGAAAGGACATTGAGAAAAGGCAGTTCTACAAAAAAAGTTCTTTTATATATTGTTGTTCCGAATTTGCAGCTCAAAAACGAACCAATCACATAAACCATTTAAGCTCAAAATCGTTATTTAAACCTGTAGGGTGTAATGTATTATAATTACATTACATTACATTACACCCTACAGGTTTAAATAACGATTTTGAGCTTAAATGGTTTATGTGATTGGTTCGTTTTTGAGCTGCAAATTCGGAACAACAATATATAAAAGAACTTTTTTTGTAGAACTGCCTTTTCTCAATGTCCTTTCCATATGTAATATATTATGTATTTCTTATGTATTGCGTTTTTGTACTAAAAAACTCATTCAGTTTGTGTGTTACATCCATTTATAGTACAACTGAAACGGTGAAGTTCGGGACTTTCTAAACTACATTTCCCATGAATCCCGCCGGCGGAAGTGCGATACTTCCGGATATGACAGTTTCTGCCCGGGAGGAAAAAGCACATAAAGACTACGTTTCCCAGAAATCCCAGGAGCGGAAATAACCAACAGAGAGTCTGTTCAATACATATGATGCACTACAATCCCCATGATACTCAGCGGTGCCGCACTTCCGGTCCGGCGTGAACGGGGAAAGAAATGCTTTATTAATGGAAAATCTTTCATATTTTAAAAACATAAATCAACTGATGCTGTGTGTTAATGATATGGATCTTGTAATCCTCTGCGGAAACGGCAAGGAGGAGATATACAAAAAACAAAGATAAAAATAATATTTAATTATGACATCACTTCCTGCCATTTTTTGATTGGACAACTGTCCTTTAAATATCGAGTCACAACCACACTCCACCATGTCTCGATAAAGGCCCAGGCCAGGGCCGAAACGCGTTGACAGGCAGGAGTGTGAGTAGTGACAATTCTTTCCGGATTTTTATATTGAATTTTTATTTTTGATTTTATATTCTATCTAAAGGGGGTATCCCGTTGCTTTTTGGGAACCCCTCCAGCTTTCTTCTTGCCGGTTCTGCTCAGGAACTATTTTATTTTTGTACATTGTGTGTCTTCATGGTTTTAAGACAAATCTGTCTATGTTCGTGACTGTCAATAAAATTCTGTACCCCCCTATATAAAATCTGAGGAGATTGAGTTCCTTTACCTGGGGAGGCAAGAACGTCACCACTAAGAATACTGGACAGGGAAGTTGAACCTTAAAGATACCTTGATGGGAGTACGAAGATTTTAAGAACTGTGAGTTTGGGTACGCATGAATGGATCCATAGATTTTTCCTGTTACCTTAAAGATACCTTGATGTGTGTATCATCGCCCCTATGAGTGTGAGTCTTTCGGTACGCTCCACCTAGACATTTATAAGTCTTGAAAAGATACCTTGATGTGTTTACCACCCCGCTTGCGAGTGTGAGTTTTGGGGTACGCTCCATCAGTATATCATTTGATTATATCTACTGTACCAGGCGTAGTTCAAGTGAATCAAGCCTTGGTACTAGAAAAGAAACCTTGATGAGCTTAAAAATATCTGACTATAGTGTGAGTGGGGTACGCACATAATCACTACTAGTCCTTGTATAAAAAGATTGAATAGAAGGAACATACTACACATTGGTGTCTTGTTCTTATATTTTCCCACATGTTGTTATATCCCGGAGAGACCACATCAGTCAAAATCCATTGAAGGATCTACTACAGAAAACTGACAATAAGGGATGTAATGGTGACATTTACATTATAATTGATTTTTATTCTACAAAAGCGCTGTTGGTGTATATACAGATTTCAAATTTGTGTTTTTGAGAGTTGTTTTTGAGGTGTGGTGACACCTCTTGGTATCTGTTATATCAGTAGCTGCTTGGCGCCTGTCCTGGGACACTCCCAAAAAAATCTTTGTTCTATTATCCCTCTTTCACCAAGGGTGTGGACTAGAACGGCTGCCAACAAAAATACATCCTTTTCGGTACCATCATGTTTTCATGTCGAGAACAAAGAAACACAATGTTTGAAAAAACTTTCGGTGAAAACATGATTGAGACGGAATTATTGGATGATGATTTGTATGGAATAATGAATAAGTTAGAAAGTATACTAATGAAAGAATGTAAACTATGGTGGGAAGTCGCCACGTTGGAACGATATTTAGCACACGAAATCATTCCACGTGGTTTAAAAATCTTAAAAACCTCCACATTTGAGACTGCTAGAGAGGATTTCAAAAAAGAGTGGGAGAGCACCATTGATGCATGCTCTTTTTCACTAATAAAACTCATTATCTCAGAAAGAAAGAGAGAACTGAGTAAACTTGATGATGAGATTGCAGTCTTCAAATCTTTAACATCACCATATATCAGTTCTGAAGAGTATAAGTCCCTAGATAAAGAAATAGAGTTAAAACTAAAGAGGGCCCAAAGACAACTAATGGAAAGAAAGCTAAAAAAATTCAATAGAGACAAGCTAGAAAAGGAAGACACAACAGATAGGGAGTTATTATTGAAGGCCACTCACGGTAACAAACCCCGTGGATTCAGAAAGAATCCCTATATACACAATAGGGATCTACCAAAAAATCCCTCCTATAAATATGGGAATAATAGGGAAAGAACTATTTACCATTCTGAACGGGGAGTACCTGGCACCACCCATCAAAGGCCAAGGTTTAGACCTGAGAGTGGACGTGATGCCAGATACTATTATCAGAGAGACCAGACTCCAGAATGGAGAAACAGAAAATTCACAGATAAAAGAAATCTGAGATTCCAAAGAGAGCCAACAAAATGGGAATCCGACTTGAGAGAACCCATACTTCAATATAGGTCCCCGATACCTAAGAAAAACTACCCTTCTAGACATCCATCAGATAGAGAGGTAGCCACCACCTCCAACCGCTACTCTCCTCTGGAAAGCGTGAGTGATTCACCTTGTTTTTTAGACGAGGGGAAGCGGTCAACAAGGTACAGATAACCATATCCAGACCTAGGGGCAAAAGAGGAGGACAAAATAAACAAAGAAAACGTAAACCCAAAAAAGGTAAAAAAAGTAAAAAAAGTAAAAAGAAACAGGGTATAACAGATCTGCCCACTGGTGAAACCACCAGTTCAACATCTTTCGTGACACCTAGTAGTCAAATAGACACCATTGACAATAACTCAAAAAAGGTGAAAATATTTAACTTAAGTACACATATTCTCTCTAAAAATGAAATTTCTGTCTTACAAAAGGGCCTAAAATATGCACCCAGCAACTTCATAAACTCGTTTGATCTCTATATAGACATCCAAAAGTATGTCAGAAAACTAACGATTAAAAAGTTTTTTGCCAATCAAACCCCCCAAAATGACCCCAACCCGGTTGTGCTTACTCCTTATAAGCCTAAATCAATTTTTTTCCCCAGACACGCACAGGGACCTTTTTTAGAATCCTTTGCAAAATTAGTTATGGAGGATATAAAGAAATTACAAGAGAAACCAAAAAAATCATTCAACTTAACAGCAAAAGAAAGGCAAGCTTTGAAAGAGCTTAAGGAGTCAGAAACCTTTATCATTAAACCGGCAGATAAAGGGGGGGGGATTGTCCTGATGGACACTGAGAAATACGAAGGTGAGGTCTTTAGGCAATTAAATGACACTACTGTTTACAAAAAATTAAGAAATAATCCCAGTGACACAATTTATTCCAAACTCAAAAATTTGGTAGAAAAATACGAAAAGAAGGGAACATTAAGTAAACAAGAAGTGAAGTTTATGATGATAGAGGATCCTATTGTGCCGGTAATGTACATTCTACCGAAAGTACATAAAAGCCTTATAGACCCTCCAGGACGTCCAATTATATCAGGAGTGGATTCTGTTACAGCAAATTTATCGCAAGTAATTGATTATGTCCTTCAACCCTTAGTCTTATTAAATAAATCACACCTTAAAGATACTAAGGATTTT